>NC_061511.1:31186648-31364239 GCF_022539505.1 Lolium rigidum | reverse complement strand
ACAACCGCCGCCGCCAACAGGATTCTCCACCTCGGCGGAACCCTGCGGAGCCTCGTCGTCTTCCTCCACCGCCAAACCATGTGCTCTTCGTTGGCCCACAGGCTGCGGCGGCGCGGGCTTCACTAAAAAAAATCATCGAAGACACGGAACATATTGCAATTTGACACTAATCATTCAAAATGAGGGCGATGTTGCGGAGGCGGAGGCGCGGGCTTCACTCGTCGTCGCTAGCGAGGTCCTCGTATGGCTGATCCTTCGCGATATGCCGCCACTCCTCCGCCTTCTCGGCTTGGTAGCGGGTTGTCTCCTCGACGAGATCGACGAGGGCGGGGAGTTCCGCATCGTCGTCGGAGTGGCCGTGCGATGAGCCCGGCTTGTCCTCCAGCGCGGCGAGGATGGCGGGGAGGTTCGCATCGTCGATGTAGTCCTCGGCGAAACACGGCACAGACATGAGCCACGTCCACGTCTCCTGTTCTGGTAGGCCCTATTTATGGCGGCGCCGTCTTGAGCGCTAGTCCGGGACACGTGGCGCAGCCTTCGCCGTGCGGCAGACCTTTGCCGTGTGCCCTGGCCACACATGTTGAGCCAAAATTGACATAAATTCATAAAATTTAATGATATTTGACATATTAATTCAAGTAGTTTGGCCATGCTGTCGTAACAAGCGGATCTATCTTTTCATCATCGATAATCGTCGTTGCATTGGGATAGAAGCCATCACAATGGTGCTATAAATTGTCACAAGATTTTTTTATGTAGGGTTTACATTGTCACAAGATCACAACAACAAAAATAGACCAATGGGAGGAGGAACGCCCATGATTTTGCAATTAAGAGAGAGGTGAGGCTTGAAACCTAGCTGGCTAGCTCACCATCCCATGTGCTAGCTAGTAAGATCATGAGTATCAGGCAATAGAAACAGTAGAATGTTCTCTATTTGAAAATATATGTAACAACAAACTTGTGTATACCTTGATTGGAAATTTAAACCAGAACCCCCAACACCTGAAAAGTTCAACAAATTTTAGCCGAAAACACTTGTGTGCGTGTCTTTTCTTCCAGCGGCTTGCTTACCCATCGAAGGATAACGTGGCTGTCAAATTTACTTATACAGTAGCAAGCCATGCAACAAACGCAGTAGATGAACAAAGATGAACAGAGGTCATCTCGTCGACTATGTATATGCACCACAGTTCATTGTATAGTAGGTAAAAATTGTTCTAAGCAGAAAACAACGACGATGACTAGAGTCTAGACAGATCGACAGACAGATCGATCGCTGCATGAACACAACAGATGCAATTATATATACAGATCGCACGCACGTGAGGGCCCTGTACCTCTGCCCGGAGCGAAACAAACACATCGAATAAGGATCACTCGGACGAACAAGTCGAGGCAGGTTTGGTCGGACAAATGCAAGCGGGATCGAATTAGCCACGCGAGTGCATGTGCAATGCAAGCTGGCTCTGCCACTATCACGAGTGGCTTGTGTTAATTTAGCCGCGACCTGGGGGACAGCACGGGCTGTCCGTCCCTGTGTTTTGTTCATGTCGGGCACGTACGTGCAAGCGCAAGGATGGAGAAGAATAAGCAAACCTGGCCATGTTTGGAAGAAAGAGAGTCATGTGCTATTGATTCGCACACTCAACTTCTCTGCTAAACAGGTGCAAACCAATAAGAAACGAGTAGTACTTATATCATTGTAACTTCTCCCAAGATATATGACTATTTCAAAAACAAATCACAAAATGAAATTGAATGTGAATCCCTCCAAGCTCCTCCTCCGTCCCCTCCCGTGCCACTCACCCGCGCGCGTCCGTCACCTGCTTCCTCACCATGGACGCCATGGCAGAGCTCGCCACACCCATAAGCCTCCGGACTTGGAGTCTTGTGCTACACCTCTATGCCGCCGCTGGGCTAATAGGATCGCTGCAACGAGAAATGCATTTAATAAATTTAGCTCAGGACAATTTGAATGTTTCTACTATTTTTTTTGAAATGGGGAAATATCACCCACAGCTTCTGCATCCAAGGAATGCACACGGCTTTTTATTAGATTATTCACATCTTACAAGAACAATTACAAAAATCGAACTGAAGCCAAGGGGGGAGGGGGGGGGGGGTCAATGAACAGAGCCAACACCCTGACATCACACCAACGCTCATCATAAAAAACCGGAAGCCTCGACAAGTCGCTCAATTGTGAGCAGGTGGCACAAACGGTCCGGCAGACCCACGGCGCGTACCATCATACACGCTCCAGAACTCCTCGCCGCCACCGTCTTCCGCATACCCATCTTCAAGAGAGATCAATGTAATGACCTTGCGAGGCCTGCCACCAACGCCACCACGACGCCAGACGACACCACCATCCTGCGCACGTCCATCACGCTGCATCTGTCTCCGAGGCTCCGCTGCACCATGCCACCGAGACTTGCCAACATCGGCGCAGTAGATGGAACACCGCCCCGCTAGATGACTTCCTCCAGGTATCACTTGTTCCAGAACGATGCTCTCAAGAGGGAAAACGACACCAGAGGTGCCGCCATCATCTGATCCGTATCCAGATCTGGGGTTTCCCCCGGAATAAAGAGGTTGAGGTCGGATCTGTAGCAACGATGCCTTCATCAAGGTTATGACGCCCGAGGACGCCACCATCGCCGGCTCCGACCGAATCGAAGCCCGGTTCTCACCGGCCAGACCTCACCCCAACGCTGCAGATCCGCCTGAAGAAGAGTCGATGCCGTCTGCCGCACCACCGATGCGGCGCCATGGTACCCAGCAGCACAACGCCCAAGCCCTCCTTGCCGGTCAGTCGCCGCCAACGCCGGCCGCCAAAGCGGTTCAAATGGGACAAGGGGACGAGGAGGGGGCGCCGGCCAGACTTTGCCCGGTCTCGCCCCTTGGCGGCGGCAGAGGAGGGAGGAGGCTGGTGGAGGGAATCCAAATTGTTTGGAAATGCGTAGCGAGTACCTACTACTTGTCAACATACACAGTGGTGGAGCTTGCCGAGGAACATACCTTCGCGAGTGCCCTACCACTTATGTGGTCATTTGTTCATCAACACGAACATGTAGTTAATGCACCCGATTTTATTGAAACTAGTTTCATGTGTTTAATATACTTTTAAAAAGATGGACAATGACCATGTTAGAGTATATTTGGTAGTTATAGATTACACGGGATTGTATTAGGATTGTTTCCATATTCTCTCTAGGAGGTTTCTTAGCTTTCAAATCTTGTAGTCTATATATACTCGTCCATGAAACGCAATACAACATCCATCATATTCCGCCAATCTCTCTCTCTATCCTTCAACATGGTATCAGAGCGGTACGCTCCTTGACCTAGCCGGCGCAAAGTTTTGGCGCCGCCCCCGGGGAGGTCGATCTCCATGATCTACTCCGGGGGCCGCGCAACCCGTATGAGGGTTCGTTCGCCGATCGGTTGATCGGCTGCCCTCGTGTCTTTTTTTCTGATCTTTAGATCGGTTTTCTTTTTTGCCCGCTGGTCGCTCGACCGGCGTTTTCTTTTTGGTTTTACCGATCATAGATCGGATTGAGTCGCCCATCGTCGTCGTCCACTTGCGCCTCTACTCCGACAACGGCATCGACCTGCACCGGCCATCAACCGCACGACACATCCGGACGTGCTGCACATGGGGCGCCCCTACGTGCGACGCAGCAGGCTGTCTCGCTCGCGCGGTCTCCATCGCCGGCTCATCTCCACCGTCATCGCCCGGGACATCGTCGACAACGTCGCCATCGGCTCCGACCTGCGCGTCGTCCACGACATGGCGCGTATCGCGCCACCGTCGGTCTGATCAACCAACCCCGCGCACGTCTACGCAAAGCACGTCCCCGAGCACGCGCCTACCACCGATCGAGCATCGGGGTGCCGCTGCGTCGCAGCGCCGCTGCCTTTGATCCATGCTACCGGCTGACATAGTTATCCCCAATGGGCTTGCCGAAGATGGTACCCGGGGTTTACGGAAGGCCCACAAGTCGAAGGATATGAAGTTCGGAAGCCCAGTTAGTATTAAAAAAAGATAGAGTTGTATTAGGAAGTATAAAGACTTGTAATTTTACGGGACGAATGAGAAACCCTCCCGGACTCTGTAACTTGTGTACTAGGAATTCCTCGGCTCCGCCTCCTATATAAGGGGGAGTCGAGGGACAAAGAAAGGATTGAATCTATTGTCAACATAACCCTAATTTTGCAATCGTCGAGTACTTTTCGGCTGAAACCTTCGAGATCTACTTGCCCTCTACTTCTAGCAAAACCTTAGTCTACAATACGTAGGCATTGACAAGTTAATACCTTGTCACCGGCCTCCGACGCGCCTTCCGAGGCGTGTACGTCGCTCGTGGTCTCCCGCCGCTGCACCGAATCGCGCCCGACAGCTACGCCGGCCCCTCGGGCCGTGGTGTCGCTGCACGCGGTCACCTTCGCCGTCCCCCGTGCATCGATGTCCGAGGCCACCACAACGCCACCCCTTCGGCGCGGGTCGCCTCCGTCCGCGCATGGTCTTCGTCACGCCGCCGGGTCTTCCTCGCCTAATTCGTGTACCGCCGCCGCGCCTCCACCCCAGGTCGCCGCTGGGCTCGCCAACCACTTCAGGTCGCGTTGGGCTTGCCGACCACCGCAACGCCCGTCTAGGCGTCCAGCATGACCACCCCAGGTCACCACTGGGTTAGCCTCCTTCTACGTCTTCGTACACTAAAGCTTCGCCGCCATCGTCCTCGCCTCTTCCCCGACTACGCCACCTGCTTCTCTACTCCGACACCCATCGTCGAGACTCGCCTCTTCCCCGACTACACCACCTGCTCCTCTACTCTGACACCCGTCGTCGAGACCTCCTCTACTAGTCTACTCCGACATGGCGCACACTTTGTAATGTTCCCTAACCCCGCACGCCCGGTACTGGCAACACAGGTACGTGCCTTCATCCCCGACGCGTCCCCGGGCCTGGCAAGCTCGGACCGGCGCCTCGTCTTCATCGGCTTCGACGACATCTTCATCGGCATCACCTCTACGACTGCCTCGACCGCGTGACCGCCGAGTTCTTCTATGCGTACTCGGTTCTGGCAAAACCAAAGTATGCCTTCGTCCCCGATGTGCGCCTGTACGGTTGCACTTCGTCTTCGACGACTCATAATGGATCGACTTCGGCATCGACCATCTCCACGACTGCCTCGGCGCGTCTCCGTCACTCTCCTCGCACACCACCTCGCCTGTGGCTACATCGACACTGGCACCCGGCCACGACATCGACCACGGCAATCCCTCGCGCGGCTCCCTCGACCAAGGCTGCAGCACCCACGCTCTCGGCTACCTCAACATCGGCATAAAGGGCTACCACCTCGCCTGCGCCTCACCAGCTTCCTCTACAGTCCAAGCATCCGCGACGCAACCCCGTCCACGACGCTCCTGCTATGACTGCGGGGGAGTGTCAGCCCTTTGATTCCTACTTTCGGCTTCTCTCCAGTCTGACCGTTCGCGACGCTACTGTTGTTCACGTCGCTACCGCTACGACTGCGGGGGAGTGTTAGAGTATATTTGGTAGTTATAGATTACACGGGATTGTATTAGAATTGTTTCCATATTCTCCCTAGGAGGTTTCTTAGCTTCCAAGTCATATACTCTATATATACTCGCCCATGAGGCGCAATACAACATTCATCATATTCCGCCAATCTCTCTCTCTATCCTTCAACATGGTATCAGAGCGGCACGCTCCTTGACCTAGCCGCCGCAAAGTTTTCGCGCCGCCCCTGGGGAGGTCGATCTCCATGATCTACTCCGGGGGCCGCGCAAGCAGTATGAGGGTTCGTTCGCCGATCGGTTGATCGGCTGCCCTCGTGTCTTTTTTTTTCCGATCTTTAGATCGGTTTTCTTTTTTGCCCGCCGGTCGCTCGATCGGCGTTTTCTTTTTGGTTTTACCGATCATAGATCGGATTGAGTCGCCCATCGCCGTCGTCCACTTGGCCTCTACTCCGACAACGGCATCGACCTGCACCGGCCATCAACCGCACGGCACAGCCGGACCTGCTGCACACGGGGCGCCCCTACGTGCGATGCAGCAGGCTGTCTCGCTTGCGCGGCCTCCATCGCCGGCTCGTCTCCACCGTCATCGCCCGGGACATCGTCGACAACGTCGCCATCGGCTCCGATCTGCACGTCGTCCACGCCATGGCGCGTATCGCGCCGCCGTCGGTCTGATAAACCAACCCCGCGCACGTCTACGCCAAGCACGTCCCCGAGCACGCGCCTACCACCGATCGAGCATCAGGGTGCCACTGCGTCGCCCCTTCGGGTCGCAGCACCGCTGCCTTTGGTCCATGCTACCGGCCTCCGACGCGCCTTCCGAGGCGTGTACGTCGCTGGTGGTCTCCCGCCACTGCACCGACGCGCGCCCGGCAGCTACGCCGGCCCCTCGGGCCGTGGCGTCGCTGCACGCGGTCACCTTCGCCGTCCCCCGTGCATCGATGTCCGAGGCCACCACAGCGCCACCCCTTCGGCGCGGGTCGCCTCCGTCCGCGCATGGTCTTCGTCACGCCGTCGGGTCTTCCTCGCCTACTTCGTGTACCGCCGCCGCGGCTTCACCCCAGGTCGCCGCTGGGCTCGCCAACCACTTCAGGTCGCGTTGGGCTCGCCGACCACCGCAACGCCCGTCTAGTCATCCAGCATGACCACCCCAGGTCACCGCCGGGTTAGCCGCCTTCTACGTCTTCGTACACTAAAGCTTCACCGCCATCGTCCTCGCCTCTTCCCCGACTACGCCACCTGCTTCTCTACTCCGACACCCGTCGTCGAGACTCGCCTCTTCCCCGACTACACCACCTGCTCCTCTACTCCGACACCCGTCGTCGAAACCTCCTCTACTAGTCTACTCTGACATGACGCGCACCTTGTAATGTTCCCTACCCCCGCACGCCCGGTACTGGCAACACCGGTACGTGCCTTCATCCCCGATGCGTCCCCGGGCCTGGCAAGTGATGACCCACAAGTATAGGGGATCGCAACACTCTTCGAGGGAAGTAAAACCCAAATTTATTGATTCGACACAAGGGGAGGTAAAGAATACTTATAAGCCTTAACAACTGAGTTGTCAATTCAGCTGCACCTGGAAAAGCACTAGTAAGAGGGGTGATGTGAAAGCAGCAGTAATATGAGAGCAGTAGTAACAGTAACAAAGCAGCAGTTGCAGTAATGTGAGAGCAATGGCACCAGAAAATAGTTGATACTACTTCCAATGACATGTAGAACGAGTTGATGATGATGAGAGATGGACCGGGGTTCCCAACTATCTACACTAGTGGTAACTCTCCAATAACAAGTGTTGGGTGAACAAATTACAGTTGGGCAATTGATATGATTGAAATAACATTAAGACAGAACATCAAGATTATTAATCATGTAGGCATGTTTTCCATATATAGTCATACGTGCTCGCAATGAGAAACTTGTACAACATCTTTGTCCTACCAGCCGGTTGCAGCCGGGCCTCAAGGGAAACTACTGGAAATTAAGGTACTCCTTTTAATAGAGCACCGGAGCAAAGCATTAACACTTGGTGAAAACATGTGATCCTCATACCTACGCCTTCCCCTCCGGTTGTCCCAGTTGCTGTCACTCTGGGGCCTCGGGTTTAGGACATAGACATGTGCAAACAACTTGTAGATACAATATAAGCAATAAGTATAGAGCTTAAATCTAAGATCATGCCACTCGGTGACAAAGGATTAACTTGTCAATGCCTACAGATTGTAGACTAGGGTTTTGCTAGAAGTAGAGGGCAAGTAGATCTCGAAGGTTCAGGCGAAAAGTACTCGACGATTATGAAAACTAGGGTTATGTTGACAGTAGATTCGATCCCTTTCTTTGTCCCTCGACTCCCCCTTATATAGGAGGCGGAGCCGAGGATTTCGTAATACACAAGTTACAGAGTTCGAGAGGGTTTCGTACCCAGCTCGTAAGATTACAAGTCTCTATCTTTCCTAATACAAACTATCTTTCCTTAACACTAAATGGGCTTCCAAGTCTTCTTATTCTTCGGGTCTTGGGCCTTGAATAAACCCGGGTACCATCTTTGGCAGGCCCATTGGGGATGCCTATGTCGGTAGCCCCGAGATTTTTCTTGAATCGAAGAATCAAGGAAAATCTCCAATTTTACTCATTACATAATCTTTCGATATGTAAATATTATGTTGTACGGGGATGCGGTAGTTGGGGCTAGTTCATCGACGGATCGGGTACTAGTTAACTGCTCTAGTGGCAATCCGCAAAAACCTACTTCAAGATCACGTCCCCGGACATGATCTCGGGATGCTGGTGTAAACTTCGACGAGGTGCCGCTTAAGGTCTTACCATTCCGTCGAGTCCCGGTCATATTTTATCGGGTACCTAACGCGTCCGTTAGGATTTTTCTTCGTATACTGTTGATACGGAAAATAGTAGCAATCCGCCGTCGGAGACGGTGCCACGCCGCTCGAACGGATCCGGGGTCTTACCTTCGCAAAGTTTTGCGGCATTCGAGAGATGTATTCGCGACTTTTAGCGCTCTGAGAATATTTTGTCGAGTGCTTTTCGACTGCTGGAATAGCACATTTTATCGAGTCATATTTGATGACTTTTTTTGTCTTCCCGATGGGAGTATATGTAGAGTTATCTGTATAACTCGAAATATACTCACTCGTACTTCTTTCTTTTAATAAAAATTCATCGGGCACGCGAACAGCGTTCCCGATGGGAGTAGCCCCCGAGGCTACAGCCAAGGACTTGTGCTTGGGTGTAGGCTCCACAGATTAGTATTCCTTGCCGCTATATTTATAATCCTTCTCGATATTTTTATATTTATCGGGTGCGCGACCAGCGCTCCCGATGGGAGTAGCCCCCGAGGCTATGAACAAATACTTGTATTTGATCATAGGCTCTCGCCATTTCTATCTTGTCAGACTCGAATTTTCTTTTTTCCAAAGTAGCCCCCGAGCGTTTGGGCAAAAACTTGTATTTGATCAAAAGCTCCCGAGATAATCTTATGTTGTCGATAAACTTTTGAAACCTCATAGTCGAGCTTTTCTTTTATCTTGACGACGTCATTGCTTGATGATAGCCACGATTTCTATTTTGGAAACTGACCATTACCGCTTCTTTCGCTGCCTTGTGGGTCCCAATTCCTGATCTAACGGACACGTCGTGCAAGTGGGGAACACATGTTCTCCCCTTTTTCTGGCACACGTTATGTAACCTCGTCAATGTTAAAATACCTTTTTACCCTTGTTTCCACGTGGTGATCATCTCCCGCATTCTTTTTCCATCCAACGGTCCGCCGCTTCACCGCACCTCTATATAAGATCCCCTTCTTCTTCCTCGAACACTTCCGCTCGCGCCGTTCCCCTGCTTTCCTCTGCAAAACTTCCTCCTGCGCTCCTCAGCTCTCAAAGCTCTTCTCTTCGCAGCTACACTTCTCCGCCATTGTTGATGCCACCGCGTCGCTTGACCAGGCACAGCACACCCGATTCATCGATGGCTGCCGCGGATCTAGGAGCCGCGGAGTGGGAGAGGTCCAAGATCACGAACCGGGACCTGAATCTCTTGAAGAAGGCTGGGGATTAGCAAGAAACCCAAAGCGGTTTGCTTCCCCAGTGAAGAAAGCTACCCAACCCCTCCAATGGGGTATCGGGTAAGTTTTGTTGATCACCTCATCCGCGGTCTTTCCGCCCCCATTCACCCTTTTCTTCGGGGGTTACTTTATGTTTATGGTCTCCAACTTCACCACCTCACGCCCAACTCTATCCTTCACATTTCTATCTTCATCACCCTCTGCGAAGCCTTCCTTGGTGTCCAGCCTAACTGGGCATTATGGAAGCGCATTTTCTTCTGTCGCCGTAATGGCTCTGCCAATGTCGCCTATAATATAGGCGGCGTTGTTATTTCGTTCGCTCCTCTGTCAACTACTTCGACGTCAAACTCCACGACTCCGTTCAAGGGTGGCGCAAGAAGTGGTTATATATTCGTGAAGAAAACCATGGATGCGCCGAAGACAACATTCCTCCTTTTGACGGTGCCGAGAAAATCCTTCGCCGCCGTTCTTGGGACGCGAAGCTACCGAGGAAGAAAGAACTTCGACGAGAGGCCACGATGACTCGCATCCATGAGTTGCAAAATACTCGTGGAAAAGAATTATCAGGCATCCAAATTACGGCGTATTTCCTTAGGACTAGAGTGCAGCCTCTTCAGGCTCGCAAAAACCCTTTCTGGAATTATGCTGGCGATGAAGACACAGATCGCTTGTCGACGAATCTGGAAGTCAAGGATTTGGATAGGCTTATCCGAAAAATTTCATCTCTCAAGAAGAAAGATTCTATCCCTTCCACTTATCGCGTAAAACCATACAGCGCCACCAATGCACTTCCTAAGGTAAACATTGTCGCGTAATTTGTTATTGCCTTGCTATTTGTGTTGTTACTCCTTTCTGACATCCTTCCTTCTTTTTATACAGGACCACCCAAATCTTGTTTCACTTCCTCCTCTTCCGGAAGGTGGGGAAGTCGAAGAAAGGGCCGTTATCTCCGATGATAACCAAGATGCCCCCTCTTTTGCAAATGAACCCGCAGAATCTCGAAAATCTGCGGGATCTGACGAAAAGGAGGATGCCTGCGAAGCCACTGCGTCGGCACAATCTCCTCCTCCTGTTGTTTCTCCAAAGAACAAAAGGAAAAGGAATGATGCCGAAGATTCCGGCACCTCCAAGGCCGAAGAAGCTGTTCCTTCTCGCCAAAAGGCAGCTTATGATCCATACCTCGAGACTCTCATCAGTTCGTAAGTACCCTCTCTCTGTTTATTTGTACTTGAAGATTTTTGTCTATCTTGCTTTTTATGTTGTCGACATTTACTCGTAGTGATGATGAAGAAGAAGTACCAAGCTGCTGATGTGGCTGCTCGAACGAGTACGTCACATACATTAGTCGCCTCGGAGACGCCAGTTGAAGGAGAAGAAACTTCGCCTCCTCGACAGAACGTCGGCGCTGCTACTCCTCCTTCAAGCCCCCTTGTCCCTTCACCAAAAAGGGCAAGGGTTGAAACAATCCCGGAGCTTACTCTTCAATCGAGTAGCTCTTCTAACCCTCTCTTGGATGACGTAAGTTCTTAATGCGCTTGTCGCTTGTTTGTATTTTCTCCGTTTGCTCCTATGTGTCGTCATTTTTCCCATACCGACATTTTCTTTCTTTGTCTTTCCTTGATAGCCTATGATCAAAGAGCTTCTTCGCATCGGTGCCCAATTCGTTGGGTACCGTGATTACGCCAGTAAAACTGAAGGTAGTGCCTGGCTACTTCTTTGCTTACTGCTTCCTTTCTGCTTTATTGTCGACGTTTGTAGCTAATCTTGTCTTCCTTTTTCAGAGAAACTGGCAGAAGCCAATGAACGTGCTGACACGCTTGCTCAAAAATTAGAGCAATGTGAAGAGGCTCGTAAAAAGGCTGAGTCAGATGCTGTTCAAGCTAGGCGAGAAGCTGACAAAGCCAAGGCTGATGCTGCTAGTGTCGAAGATGTTCGGAAACGTCTGCACGCTGCCGAGACTTCGTTAAGCGAGCACATAACTGCGCAATCTGCTCGCGAAGCAGCGGTCACCAAACGTATAAGAATACAAAATCGTCGCTTTGTCAGTAAGTATCTGCACTATTTCATATCCTTTGGATTTTTCTTTTTTGCACTTGTTTGTTGACCAAATTTTCTATTTTTATTTTGACAGATAGGACCTCTCAAGAATTTGAACTTGAAGATCCCGACAATGATTCTCTTCTTGACGCCGTTTCATTCCTTGAATTTCATGGGACGGAAGCGCGTGAAGGCATGGATGAAGCCAGGGCGGGGTTGTCGAAGCTTTTCCCCTACTTCTTCCCGAAGAAAGAGGAGCCCGCGACTTTCCTTGGTCTTGCCAAGTGCTTTAATCCTCCCGAAGATCTTGGGCTGAAGATGCGCCATGAGAACATGAAGGTTGCCGTTGAAAGCACCGTTGCCCTAGTTGCTGACAGTCAACAGACTATTGACTGGGCCAAAGTTGGCGACACGGAGCAGATAGAGCAAACAAAGTGGCGATCATTGATCAAGGCGGCAAAGCTGAACACGAAGAAAATCCTGGCCTATCTCGGGATCAAGCCATCTTCGACTCCCAGCTCGTCAAAGCCGGAGGTCTAATTGAATGCCTTTGCCTTTTCTACTTTTTGCTTTCTTTATTTCTTTTGCTGTTGTCGCCATTCTAGCCTTGGCGACAATTATTCTGTTAGACCTTTTGGAGAACTTCGTTTGTAATGACCATGTAAACTTTCTAGAAAGCAATGAAATTCCTCTTGGTACTATCATTGATCCTGGGATTTTCTTTTCCAGTTAATATTTGATAATTATTCAACCAACCCTTGCTCTCCCGACGCTGTGCCTGCGTCTTCCTTCTCGAAGAAGGTAAAAACCGATGATAATCTCCTTGAAGGTTCTTCAAGCAAACCTGTGTCGGAAGATTTACAAGAACTTCGACAACAACTTCAATCCATGAAGAAACAAACTTTGGCAATGATGGAACAAGCTCGGAAAGCATCTGAACAAGAAGAGCTTGCTCTTCATCAAGCCAAAGAGGCTATGGTTGCCAAAGATGCTGCTGTATTGGAAGCAGAGGGAGCTGCTACCCGAGAAAATAGCATGCTCGAACTAATGTTGGAAGCTAGCACAAATATGTTAGGTATGTACCTCCAACCTTATGGTGCCTCTTCTTTATTTTACTGTGCTTTCTTCCAAATTTCTTGCTTTGTTGCCTAATAGGCTCGGTTCTTGATGCTGCCGCCGAGGATCAAAGAGTGAATGAGAGGACGAATCTTCTTGTCAATCTTTCCCTTAACCATGGCTGTTTATTTTGGGCCACTCCTGAACGAACCCAGCAAATTGTCAGGTTCCAAGATCGTGCTTGCCAAGTGCGCGAATTTCTCAGTTTTTGCACGACCACATTGACCCTTGTTTTCAAGACTTTGTTTCCTCGAAATGAAGTACCGACAACTCTTCCCAATTTACTGGAGGCCTTCAGAGATGCTCCTCGTATTCATAATTTTGTGCGAGCTCAACTGACCGCCGGAGCAAGATTTGCCATGATTATGATACATATTTGCCATCCAAAGTTAGACCTGACGAAGATTGTCGTTGATTGCCTGGCGAAGAAAACGCGGCGGAAGAATAATATTGATGCAATCAATGAGATGGTGACTCCTGTGGCCGAGTCGATGATAGATGAGCTTCTTCGGATGGATTCAGAATTCTTCGTCAAGGGATCTTATGCTGAGCATAAAACAACCAGAGGCTTGTCAATAGATACTATTTTAGGTTCTGACTGATTTGTAAAACTTTGTCGAAAAAATTTGTTGTATATCGCAGAATGCTCTATATTGTTGGAGCCCCCGAGCCTTTTGGCTAGAGTTTGTACTATTTTTCTCTTTCAAAGATTTCTTCTTGTGTTGTAATAAAACATCTTGATGGACTGCAGGATCTTGGTGTCGAAGTTCTATATTTTTGTTTGTCGGGTTTTTGGACCAAAGTGATGAGATTTTCTGACGTGTGTACTATATTTAATCATTACCAGCTTCCGATTTATGTATTTGGCGAGGTACTATTGTACCAAGGCGAAATATTTTTCAGTAAATCGAGTTTGTCTGTTTTGATATTTGAAGGTGTAGAGCCCCCGAGTGTGTCGACGAATAAGAAGTATATCTTTACTATTTTTATTATATTGCAGCACCGCGAGCCCGCCTCATTAAAAACCTTTCCCGGCCCCACTCGGTGCCCCGAAAAAGGAAAAGAGTGCGTCCGAAAACTCGCGGGCGTTTCGGTACATTGTATGTTTACGAGAGGAGACTATATTTCGCTATCTAGGCGTAAAACGCACTGAGCTGCGCCACGTTCCAAGGATTTGGCTCAACGTTCCCCGTCTTCTTGTCCTTGATTACGTATGCTCCTCCTTCGATGACTTCTGTGACGATGTAGGGTCCAAGCCATGGTGACTCGAGTTTTTCATGACTTTTTTGATTGAGTCGCAAAACTAAATCACCAACTTGAAAAGATCTTGGCCGCAATCTTCGACTGTGGTAATTCTTCAGGTCCTGTTGATATTTAGCGACTCGCGACAGAACTTCGTCTCGAGCTTCGTCAAGTGCATCGACGTCGTCCTCCAAGGCTTTTCTCGAGATTTCTTCATTATATTCTGTAACTCTTGGGGAATCATGCTCGATTTCTATCGGCAGGACTGCTTCGGCTCCATGGACCAGAAAAAACGGCGTTTCTTGTGTTGCCGTATTTGGTGTTGTTCGGATACTCCACAACACACTTGGCAGCTCCTCCGGCCAAGTATGCCGAGCTTTTCCGGTGGACCTAGCGGGCGTTTCTTGATACCATTGCGAGATGATGCCATTGGCTTTCTCGACTTGTCCATTGGTACGTGGATGTGCGACGGACGCAAAACTCAACTTAATGCCCACTTACGCGCAGTATGCTTTGAACTCCTTGGACGTAAAGTTGCTGCCGTTGTCTGTGACGATGCTATGAGGGACTCCAAATCTGAAGACGATGCTTTTCACGAACTTAATCGCCGACGCACCGTCCGGTGAATTTATCGGCTTTGCTTCGATCCATTTTGTAAATTTGTCGACGGCAACAAGCATATACTCATAACCTCCTGGCGAAGCTTTGTGTAGTTTTCCCACCATGTCGAGACCCCATTGAGCAAAGGGCCAAGATAGTGGGATTGGCATAAGTTCTGCTGCGGGAGAGTGAGGTTTGGCGGCAAATCTTTGGCACGCGTCGCAAGTTCTCACTATTTCCTTCGCGTCCTCTATTGCCGTTAACCAGTAAAATCCTGCTCTGAAAACTTTGGCCGCGATAGCTCGGCTACTCGCGTGGTGACCGCATATTCCTTCATGCACATCTTTCAGGATGATTCTTCCTTCTTCGGGTGTAACACATCTCTGTAGCACGCCCGAGATGCTTCGTTTGTACAGCTCCCCTTTTATCACAGTAAAAGCTTTTGATCTCCTAATTATTCGCCTTGCTTCAACTGGATCGTCGGGTATCGTTTTCCTTAGGATGTATGATATGTAAACCTGCATCCATGGAATTTGCACCATCATGACTAGCTCTTGCTCTTCTTCTTCTTCTGCTGTGTCTTTGGTGATACTCGAGGGTTTCTCTTTCTTCTCCTTCTTTGTTTTTGCTGGCTTTGTTGACCTCTCGCTTATCTCTTCCCAAAACACGCCTGGAGGAATCGCGAGACACTGTGACCCGATGTTTGCAAGAACGTCGGCTTCATCGTTACTCATCCTGCTGATGTGGTTTACCTCGCATCCGTCAAATAATTTCTCCAGCTCATTGTACACCTCTTTGTATGCTATCATACTTTCGTTGACTGCATCACATTGGTTCATAACTTGCTGTGCCACCAATTGTGAGTCGCCGAAAATTTTCAATCGGGTTGCACCGCAAGCTTTCGCCATCTTCATCCCGTGTATGAGAGCTTCATATTCTGCTTCATTGTTAGACGCGTTTGGGAACGTCATCCGCAAAACGTACTTCAACTTGTCGCCTTCAGGTGATACCAATATCACGCCTGCTCCAGCACCTTCCAGTCTTTTGGACCCGTCGAAGTTCATGGTCCAAGTTCTCGATAAATCTGGAGGCCCCGTGTTTTGTAGCTCCATCCACTCTGCAATGAAATCTGGTAAAACCTGTGATTTTATTGCTTTTCTTTTTTCATACGTGATGTCCCAAGGAGAAAGTTCTATTCCCCAAAGGGAGACACGACCCGTAGCTTACGGGTTGTTCGGTATATTTGACAAGGGAGCCTCATTGACCACTATTATCGGGTGCGCCGAAAAATAGTGTCGCAATTTTCTTGCTTGTCGTGAATACTCCATATGCCGGTTTCGATATTGCGGGTACCGCTGTTTTGAAGGCGACGATACTTCGCGATGAAATATACTGGCCTCTGAACTCCATGAAGCTTGCCTTCTTCTTCTCTCTCGACTACTAGGGCTGTGCTGACCACCTGAGGTGTGGCTACTAGAGGAGAGGTTCTTTCTCTTTAGGCGCCACCAATATCGGTGGTGTCGAAATTGCCAGCTTGAGATTCTCGAAGGCTCTATCTGCTTCTTCGTTCCATTGAAATTTTTCCCCCTGTTTGATCAATGCATAGAACGGTAGCGCCTTTTCTCCTAGCCTGGCGACGAATCTGCTTAAAGTTGCGACTCGCCCCGTTAGCTGTTGTATCTCTTTCAACTTTGTTGGCTTTCTCATGGTCACTATGGCCTGGATTTTTTCAGGGTTGGCTTCAATCCCTCTTGCTGATACTAAGAAGCCGAGGAGTTCTCCTGCGGGAACTCCAAAGGAGCACTTTGTCGGGTTCAGCTTGAGACAGAACTTGTCGAGGTTGTCGAAGGTTTCCTTCAAATCTTCGATCAGAGTTGACCCCTTCTTTGATGTTATTACGACATCATCAATGTAGACTTGTACATTTTTACCAATCTGTGTTGCTAGGCACTACGCATCATCCGGCGATACGTTGCTCCCGCGTTTTTCAAACCAAAGGGCATTGTTTTATAACAAAACACGCAGTAAGGTGTGATAAACGCTGTCTTGGCTTCATCTTCTTCTTTTAGTCTGATTTGGTTATAACTAGAGTATGCGTCCAAAAAGGAAAGACGTTCGCATCCTGCCGTGGAGTCGATGATTTGATCGATCCTTGGGAGGGGAAAGTGATCCTTGGGACAATGTTTATTGAGACACGTGAAGTCGACGCACATGCGAAGGACTATTGTGTGTTTTTTCGGCACCATCATTGGGTTAGCTACCCACGTGGCTTCGGTAGATATTTCCCTGATGAAACCAGCATCTTTGAGTCGATCTATTTCAGATAACATGGCTTTGCGGCTAGGCTCGAAAAACGCCGCAAAGGTTGCTTTCTTGGTCTTGCGAGAGGATCCAAATTGAGGTGGTGCTCGGCAAGTTCCACTGGGTACTCCTGGCATGTCAGCTGGACACCATGCGAAGATTTTCCAGTGCTCACGGAGGAACTCGACGAGCGCGCTTTCCTATGCGACATCCATGTTTGCGGCAATGGATGTCGTTTTCTTTGGATCTGTCGGGTGGATCTGTACCTCTTTTGAATCCTTGGTTGTACTGAAAGTTGGCTCCTTGGAAGATCTCCCTACCTCTGGCAGCACATCATAATCAGTGAACCTTGGCGCCGCATATTCTGCTTGCATCCCGAAAGTTTCCGATAGTCGATGAAAATCCTTGTCACATTTATCAGATAACGCGAAACTTCCCTTGATTGTGATAGGTCCCTTAGGCCCAGGCAACCTCCACAACAGATATGTATAATGCGACACTGCCATGAACCTGGCATATGCTGGTCGTCCCAACAAAGCATGATATTGCGATGGGAAATCCACAACTTCGAATTCCAAGTTCTCTATCCTGTAGTTTTCTCGGGTTCCAAACTGAACGTCGAGGTTGATTTTGCCCAATGGGTAACTTGGCTTCTCTGGTGTAATCCCGTGGAAACGTGTGTCAGTTGGTTTCAAGTTTGCTAGGGATATGTTCATCTTCCTCAATGTATCTGCATACATGAGGTTTAAGCTGCTGCCGCCATCTATGAAAACTCTCGACACGTCAAAACCGGCGATACTGCGGGTAAGATGAGTGCTGATTGTCCTAGTCGAGGAACTTGCTGCGGATGGTCTGCGATTGTGAAGCCGATGTCTTGCCCCGACCAATTTAAGTACTCGACTGTTGGTGGAGGCATCTTCTCTGCCATGAACACTTGTCGCGAGATTACCTTCTGCACCCTGTTTGATGGCCTAGCTTTCTGAATCATCGAGACCGCACCGTTAGAGTTGGGGTCAACGTATGGAGGTGGATGTGGTGCTGCCGCTATTCTAAGCTGGTGCCGATTTTCGTCCGTAATTGCGGGAGGAGGTGGAAGGTGGATCTCGCTCCTTGGCCCCTGGGGGTTTCTATTCGTGGCTTGGGCATTTGCGATTCCTGCGGCTCGCAACATTGCCTGAAAGTTTCGGCAATCTTTCTGGAGATGCCCTGACTGCCTCTTTCCATTGTTGTCAAGATAAAAATGCATCTGGCACGGACCGTTCATCATTTCTTCGGGGGACACATAAGGTCTTTGGAACCTTGGTCCATTGTTTTGTCTGTTGCCGCGAGAATCGCCTCTATTGTCGCCTTGATGCTCGTTACTCCTTTGATAGTCGTCTCGACTGTTTCCTTCAGGATTTCCTCGAAAACCAGCCGATATATGGCCGGGAGCATCGTTGTTGTAGAACTGGCGAGAAAATCGCCTTCTATTTTGATAATTTCGACCACGATCCTCCTCTGGCGACCTGTGTCGCTTGTTGTATATTGCGTCTTCTCCATCTGCCCATTTATTGGCTATCTCCATGAGTGCTGATATGGTCTTAGGGTTAGTTCTCCCTAAGTCCTCGACAAAATCTCCTCGGCGAATTCCTGCCACGAACGCATCTATTGCCCTCTCGTCAGATATATCTTCTGCCGAGTTCTTTATGATGTTCCACCGCTGTATATATTTCCTCATCGACTCGTCGTGTTTTTGTCGACACGCCCTCAACTCTTCCAATGACGCAGGTTTCTTGCAGGTGGATCGGAAGTTTTTCACGAAGATGTCCTCAAAGTTATCCCAGCTGTCGATGGAATTTGGGGGAGTTTCTTTATCCAAGATCTCGCGGCACCGCTCAAGTGAACTTGGATACTTTGCATAGCTGTTGCTCTGGTTCCTCCTACCAGCTTTACCATCTCGAGATAATCCACGAGCCAATCCTCGGGATCTTGCAGGCCGTCGAATTTCTTGAAATTTTCGGTTAGCTTGAACCCTTTTGGGACTCGAGTCTTTCGAACTCTTCTCTTGAAACACGGGAGCCCACACATATCTTCGTCGGCAACTTCTGGTGAGTGCTGACGCTCCCTTCTTTCTTGTCGCGCTCTGTCCACCCTTACTTGGACTGCTGTGTCTCTTGCTCCACTTGTTCTTGGGGGGTCTTGAACTGCTGTGTTGGGTCGTGGACTATTTTGCCTAGGATTTTCTTCGGGAGGCGTTGTTGCAAACGCTGTTCCCATTACTCCTACTCCAGCCATAGCCATATTGAACAATGGTTCTCTCGGGTCCCCAGGAGGTGGTCTAGACGCCAGGATGTAAGCTTGTGTTGCCATGTAACTCTGCTTACGGCGTTTTTGGGATGATATTTCCCCTTTCATCAATCGACATAAAGGACATGTCGAGATTTTGGATTATGTTTCCTCTTTCTGCTTCGGGTATGTTTTGCAGCCGAGACATTGCTCTCCTCCGAGCTTCTCTGTGACTATCTCCCGAAGTTCCTGAAAGGCGACTTAACTCTGCTCGGCGTCTGCTTGATGCAGAAGCTGCTTCTTTTCTCCTATTCAGGGATGCTGTCTGTTTTTCCAACTCTCTGCTCACCCGAGCAAGTCTATATTGATATGCTTGAAGTTCTTGTACAGTAGCAGTGGTGGTCATAGGTTCTGAACCATCCATGGCTTTCGCAGCCCTATCCCACGCTTCTTGCGGGAGCTGTACTCTTTCTCGAGGTGAAGACCCGACGTATTTAGTGCCTAGGCCATGTCTGAGATCAGCGGGATCGACGTATGGATTTCCCAAATCGTCGAAAGCCTCTGACGTTTCTGGCTCTGATCGGCCTGCCCCTTCTATCGCATAAATCTGATGATATTTTGCGCATTGATTTTTGTCAGGATTGGTGACACCATCATATAGAGTGGTGAAGACCTTTCCGATGGCAGCAGATTTGTCGATGAAGTTGAAGCTGTCGACGCTGTCGGAGTCGCTGCTTATAAAGGAGTCCGCAGACGACTCGAAGGATGTGTTGCTGAAGATCTTGGCGAGCCATCCGCTTGCCTTGCTGTCGACGAAGCGTGGCGACGAAAACTCCTCGTCACTCGACGAAAAGTTAGAATCGACCGCTGAAAATTCCGACGAGATCGGAACTTCGAGACGGTAGGATCCTTCCTTGTTAACGCCAAATCGGAATTCTCCGAACGTCATGATGATGGGCTCCTCCAGATAGGCACATGCATCCATACGGGAGGGTGGGTGAGGAATAAAATTGACTAGATCAGTTTTTCCCTTGTTACCTCGATCCATCGCGTTGCTTGCTATCGACGAAGTCGACGATCTTGAACGTGCCATCGAGATCAGCTCCTTGCAACCTCTAATTCCCACAGACGGCGCCAATTGACAAAGGATTAACTTGTCAATGCCTATAGATTGTAGACTAGGGTTTTGCTAGAAGTAGAGGGCAAGTAGATCTCGAAGGTTCAGGCGAAAAGTACTCGACGATTATGAAAACTAGGGTTATGTTGACAGTAGATTCGATCCCTTTCTTTGTCCCTCGACTCCCCCTTATATAGGAGGTGGAGCCGAGGATTTCGTAATACACAAGTTACAGAGTTCGAGAGGGTCTCGTACCCAGCTCGTAAGATTACAAGTCTCTATCTTTCCTAATACAAACTATCTTTCCTTAACACTAAATGGGCTTCCAAGTCTTCTTATTCTTCGGGTCTTGGGCCTTGAATAAACCCCGGGTACCATCTTTGGCAGGCCCATTGGGGATGCCTATGTCAGTAGCCCCCGAGATTTTTCTTGAATCGAAGAATCAAGGAAAATCTCCAATTTTACTCATTACATAATCTTTCGATATGTAAATATTATGTTGTACAGGGATACTGGTAGTTGGGGCTAGTTCATCTGACGGATCAGGTACTAGTTAACTGCTCTAGTGGCAATCCGCAAAAACCTACTTCAAGATCACGTCCCGGACATGATCTCGGGATACTGGTGTAAACTTCGACAGGTGCCGCTTAAGGTCTTACCATTCTGTCGAGTCCCAGTCATATTTTATCGGGTACCTAATGCGTCCGTTAGGATTTTTCTTCGTATCTGTTGATACGGAAAATAGTAGCAATCCGCCGTCAGAGACGGTGCCACGCCGCTCAGAACGGATCTGGGGTCTTACCTCCGCAAAGTTTTGCGGCATTCAGAGATGTATTCGCGACTTTTAGCGCTCTGAGAATATTTTGTCGAGTGCTTTTCGACTGCTGGAATAGCACATTTTATCGAGTCATATTTGATGACTTTTTTTGTCTTCCCGATGGGAGTATATGTAGAGTTATCTGTATAACTCGAAATATACTCACTCGTACTTCTTTCTTTTAATAAAAATTCATCGGGCACGCGAACAGCGTTCCCGATGGGAGTAGCCCCCGAGGCTACAGCCAAGGACTTGTGCTTGGGTGTAGGCTCCACAGATTAGTATTCCTTGCCGCTACATTTATAATCCTTCTCGATATTTTTATATTTATCGGGTGCGCGACCAGCGCTCCCGATGGGAGTAGCCCCCGAGGCTATGAACAAATACTTGTATTTGATCATAGGCTCTCGCCATTTCTATCTTGTCAGACTCGAATTTTCTTTTTTCCAAAGTAGCCCCCGAGCGTTTGGGCAAAAACTTGTATTTGATCAAAAGCTCCCGAGATAATCTTATGTTGTCGATAAACTTTTGAAACCTCATAGTCGAGCTTTTCTTTTATCTTGACGACGTCATTGCTGATGATAGCCACGATTTCTATTTTGGAAACTGACCATTACCGCTTCTTTCGCTGCCTTGTGGGTCCCAATTCCTGATCTAACGGACACGTCGTGCAAGTGGGGGACACATGTTCTCCCCTTTTTCTGGCACACGTTCTGTAACCTCGTCAATGTTAAAATACCTTTTTACCCTTGTTTCCACGTGGTGATCATCTCCTGCATTCTTTTTCCATCCAACGGTCCGCCGCTTCACCGCACCTCTATATAAGATCCCCTTCTTCTTCCTCGAACACTTCCGCTCGCGCCGTTCCCCTGCTTTCCTCTGCAAAACTTCCTCCTGTGCTCCTCAGCTCTCAAAGCTCTTCTCTTCGCAGCTACACTTCTCCGCCATTGTTGATGCCACCGCGTCGCTTGACCAGGCACAGCACACCCGATTCATCGATGACTGCCGCGGATCTAGTAGCTGCGGAGTGGGAGAGGTCCAAGATCACGAACCAGGACCTGAATCTCTTGAAGAAGCTGGGGATTAGCAAGAAACCCAAAGCGGTTTGCTTCCCCAGTGAAGAAAGCTACCCAACCCCTCCAATGGGGTTCGAGAGGGTTTCGTACCCAGCTCGTAAGATTACAAGTCTCTATCTTTCCTAATACAAACTATCTTTCCTTAACACTAAATGGGCTTCCAAGTCTTCTTATTCTTCGGGTCTTGGGCCTTGAATAAACCCCGGGTACCATCTTTGGCAGGCCCATTGGGGATGCCTATGTCACTCGGGCCCTAGTGACAAGCATTAAACACAACAAGATTGCAGCAACAATAACTTCACAAACTTATATAGATAGACTAATCATAATGTAACCATCCATCGGATCCCAACAAACACAACACCGATTACATCAGATGGATCTCAATCATGTAAGGCAGATCATGAGATCATTATATTGAAGTACATAGGGGAGAGAATACCAACTAGCTACAGCTAGAACCCGTAGTCCATGGGGGAACTACTCACGGAGCATGACGGAGGCGGTGGCGTTGATGGAGATGGCTTCCGGGGGCACTTCCCCGTCCCGGCGGCGTGCCGGAACAGAGATTCTGTCCCCCGAATTGGAGTTTCGCGATGGTGGCGGCGCCCCTGGAGTCTTTTACGGAGTTTTGTCAATTGGTATCGCGTTTTTAGGTTGAAAGGGCTTATATAGGCGAAGAGTCGGAGTCGGAGGGTGCCTGGGCCCCCCTCACAGTAGGCCGGTGCGGCCAGGCCTGGGGCCGCGCCGCCTTGTTGTGTGGTGGCCCCCTGGCCCCTCTCCTACTCTCCTTCGGTGTTCTGGATGCTTCAGGGAAAAATAAGATGTTGGGTCTTCGTTTCGTCGAATTCCGAGAATATTGCCCGAACAGCCTTTCTGGAACCAAAAACAACAGAAAACAGCAACTGGCACTGTGGCATCTCGTTAATAGGTTAGTTCCGGAAAACGCATAAAAACATTATAAAGTGTGAGCAAAACATATAGGTATTGTCATAAAACAAGCATGGAACATCAGAAATTATGGATACGTTGGAGACGTATCATCAAGCTCGGACTGGCGCCTCGTCTTCATCGGCTTCGACGACATCTTCATCGGCATCACCTCTACGACTGCCTCGACCGCGTGACCGCCGAGTTCTTCTATGCGTACTCGGTTCTGGCAAAACCAAAGTATGCCTTCGTCCCCGATGTGCGCCTGGTTTTGGCAAAACTACGGTTGCACTTCGTCCTCGACGGCTCATACTGCATCGACTTCGGTATCGACCATCTCCACGACTGCCTCGGCGCGTCTCCGTCACTCTCCTCGAACACCACCTCGCCTGCGGCTACATCGACACTGGCACCCGGCCACGACATCGACCACGGCAATCCCTTGCGCGGCTCCCTCGACCAAGGCTACAGCAGCCACGCTCTGGGCTACCTCGACATCGGCATAAAGGGCTACCACCTCGCCTGCGCCTCACCAGCTTCCTCTACAGTCCAAGCATCCGCGACGCAACTCCGTCCACGACGCTCCCGCTATGACTGCGGGGGACTGTCAGCCTGTTGATTCCTACTTTCGGCTTCTCTCCAGTCTGACCATACGCGACGCTACTGTTGTTCACGTCGCTACCGCTACGACTGCGGGGGAGTGTTAGAGTATATTTGGTAGTTATAGATTACACAGGATTGTATTAGGATTGTTTCCATATTCTCCCTAGGAGGTTTCTTAGCTTCCAAGTCTTGTACTTCATATATACTCGCCCATGAGGCGCAATACAACATCCATCATATTCCGTCAATCTCTCTCTCTATCCTTCAACAGACCATCCCCTGCTTAAGAATACCTACCAGCACAATTTAGGCTCGAATTACCAAAATCATCAATCTTCGTATTCATATATAGCTAACGGTTGGGTGAAATCATGCCGGGAGAGTGATCCTTTGTATCTTTTTTCTTGCTTTCACATGTTTCTTTCATGTAAAACTCCTTCTTAATTAATAGATTTTTTTTTGAGAGTTCTTAATTAATAGATTGGGGCAAAGCTTTTACCCCCGTTTCGGAAAAAAAGCATCTATTGATCCATTTTAAATATTTAACCGAGAACACTGATCAACCTTATCAATGAATAGAGAAGCCTAGTCCTGACGCTGCCGAGGAGGTAAATGTAGTCAGATCAAGTATGGGGAGGACGATGCATCGTTGTCAAAAAATGAAGCTAGCGATGGTGAGGATGGAGCAAGCTAGGAGAAAAGAGAGATGCATGATCAAAACATGAACTAATGTGGTTCTATCTTTGTAATGCCAGGTGTGTGTGCAAGCTGATATATTTGTTTTAAAACATCATGCGAGTCAAGTTGGGGCGTTAAATAATAAGTATGCCCGTCTTGTACTTCAATGACTATGTCCGTGTCTCGATTTGGAAGTTTACCCATTCGGGACCATACTCCTCGGTCTCTGCTTATAAGGTTTAATTTTTTTTTGAAAACACAAATATATTAAGCTGGCAAGCCGCCTCATTAAAAACCTTCCAGTCCCCTTCGGTATCCTGGTAAGGAAAAGAGTGCGTCTGAAACTTGCTGCTGAGTTCAATGTTCGATTACATCATTGCTCAAAAGGGCTACATCATTAAGGGCATCGACTAAGAGCATCTCCAACAGGCGCGCTATAAGTTGGCGCGGTATATGACGCTGCCGCCGCGCTGTAAACCGTTGCCGCGCGCCGGAGCGATTTCTCCCCCGCCGGGTGCGTCATTTTGCAGCGCGCGTTGGCGCAGTAAAATAGCACCTCCGCCGGACGCACCATTTTGCAGCGCGCGGGCGCGGCGCAAACAACAAACACACAACTATGCATCCAACAAGATCAAACAATTATATAAAAATTTACAAATAAAATGTACCATCCAAATACAATACATTGTTCACAACAATACTTCACACCAAATACAACACGTCCAACATACACCAATACAACATAGTTTTGAGACAATACAACACATAGTTTTCAAACAAATACAACAAGTATGCAACTATTGTTGTCCATTCCAATTCCACCATTCTACCATGAGATCTTTTTGAAGCTCATCATGTGTGTCGTTGCACCGAATGGCATGATATGAGGCAATGAACCGAGCAATCCTATGTGCGGACCTCCTCACTTGCACGGGAACCCCCATCAAGTCGTAGTGGGTATGATCCACATCTTTTCTGCGATCATCCTCTATAATCATGTTATGCATGATGACACACGCGGTCATGATATATCAAAAGCATTCTTGGTCCCAAAATCTAGCCGGTCCTCTAACAATGGCAAATTGGGCTTTCAAAATCCCAAATGCTCTCTCTACATCTTTCCTAGCCGCCGCTTGTGCATTGTGGAATTGAGTTTGCTTCTTACCTTTTGGTTGAATAATCGGCTTCACAAATGTTTGCCACCTTGGATATATGTCGTTGGCGAGGAAGTAGCCATAGTTGTACTTGTGGCCATTTGCTTCAAACTCCACCAATGGACCTTCCCGCATTGCAAGTCTTATCATTAGTGGCGACCGTTGAAGAACATTGATGTCATTGCAAGATCCGGGCATTCCAAAGAAAGCATGCCATATCCAAGTATCTTGGTCGGCCACCGCTTCAAGTACTATGGTGGCATCCTTCTTGTAGCTTTTGAATTGTCCATGCCATGCCGGTGGACAATTCTTCCAACTCCAATGCATACAATCAATGGAACCAATCATACCAGGAAACCCCCGGTTGGCATTGATCTTCAAAAGCCTTGTCGTGTCTTGAGCATTGGATGCTCTCAAATATGTGGAGCCAAAGACATTGACAATTGCAACGACAAAGCGCTTCACACACAAGATAGAAGTGCTCTCTCCCATGGCCAAATGATCATCAATAAGATCCGCCGGTATACCATATGCCAACATACGCAAGGCGGCGGTCACCTTTTGATATGTGCTATGACCAAGTTCTCCGGCGGCATTCCTCCTTTGCTCAAAGAAGCGATCATATTTGGTGACCTCCGTTGCAATGTGCTTGAATAAGTTGAGACTCATCTGGAAACGCCGCCGAAAATAGCTTTCGGGGAATATCAGATTCTCATTGAAATACGACCGCATCAACTTGTCATGCCCTTCAATCCTTTCTCTCCACAACTTCTGTCTACCGAACACCAATCCACCAAATTTTGGCCTCTTAACGGCGCGGTATGCTAATAGTATCGATATGTTCTCCTCTTCCTCTTGGTCGTACTCGTCATCCGATGAATCGTATGATAAACTCTACAAACATATGTATGAAATTACTTCACTATGAACTAACTATTGTAGCTAATTGGTGAGTAATAGAGGCCGACCGGCGGAGGTGCATACCTTGCGAGCAAATGGGCGAGCACCATGGGCGCGCCATGTTGCTAGCAAGCTCGAGGACGACGACGACGACATGTCGACGCCTGCGCGGAGGAGAACGCGACGGCGGCGCGAAGGGGGACGCGGAGGAGGAGCGCCGACTACAGCCCGTCGCTGGCGGCGGCGCGAGCGTCATAGTGCGGCGGAGAATCCACCGCTGCTAGGAGGGGGTGCGGGCGAGGCGGATCTACGCCGCGGCGGCGCGCAGCAGCGGGGGCGGCGGCGGAGTCGACCGGCGGCGCGGGTGGGGGAAATTTCCAGCCGTTGGCTTTTCGCGCGGGCGCGGAGCGTTGCCGCGCGCTGTAGCCGACGCGTCACATATGCCGCTCCGGTTTGTGCAAAACGCCGCGTGCCCTAAATTTTTTACAGCGCCGCGCCGTTTACCGCTCTTGCTGTAGCGCCTGATTCCCTCCCGCGCGTGCTATATCGGACGTTTTTTTGCAGCGCGGCCTATATAGCGTGCCTGTTGTAGATGCTCTAACACATGACTAGGTGGATCTCCCTCCCACTGAATAATACTATTGACTCAAAACACCTTTTTGCAAGATTATCTGGCTTATAAGGTTTAATTTGTTGGTCTTACTCGCACTTATATGAATGCCATTGTTTGAAAGAATTGGGCTCCCCTAAAGTGCAAGTTCTTCTCATGGACCATCATCCAATACCGTGTTTGGATGACAGACGGCCTTTAAAAAGGGGGTTGGACAAATTGTGGCCATTGCCGTCTTATTCAAGTGTTAATACTCATCAAGAATTTGGCAAATGGTTAAAGGATTGGCTTGGACTTCACTCTTTTGAGCCTTCAGAGTGTGGGTTGAGGACGGTAAAACCTTGGTGGCACCACGTTGTTCAGAGCCACCAGGGAGGAGGAAAGTGATGGCCTCTCTATTGATGCTAGTATCGCGAGAGCTATGGAACAAGCGTAACGCTAGAGTTTTGAAAGAACAAAAATGCGACAGCTGTGGTGTTTCTCGAGCATTTTAAATTGGAAGCAAGATCTTCGAGCACTGCCACGCCGAAACACTTGGATCACCTTTTACCAGGAGATTAGTCTTTTGTTTCCTTGGATAGTTGGATCTGTCGCCTCCGGCGTATATGTTGAAATATTAAGTCTATATGAAGTGATCGAAATTAGATTTCAGATTTTCCTATAAAAGTTAAAGCCCACATAGTTGCATCCCATTTGAGTTTGAGTTCAAGTCGGTGGCACCTCACTAGGGAGTGGTAAGAGGTGGGAAGTTTAGTTCCACATGAAAAGTTAGGAGAAAGTTAGACCATCTTATAAGGTGGGTTGTTTCACCACTAGTAAGTGAGTGAGAATAGGAGTGGTCCACGTACGCTCCTCCTCCTCCTTGCTCGACCCACCGCGCCGCGCCGCGATCGTGGTGAGTGGATTGAGCATCGAACCGAGACTTTCCTTTCTTTTTGAAGTTCAGGAAAAACGAACAGAGTCCTAGACAGGCTATCTATAACCGACTCAAAACGTGCATGCGACGTGGGCGTGGCCCACGTTGCCTAGGGTTTCCTGAACCTATATAATCTCTTGCCCGGCTACCATAGAAACACATATAATACACGAGTTAGAGTTTTCCACCTCTCTCTGCTTGCGCGACCATCGTAGCCTACTCCATCCCGCTCGCTGGTGTGCACCGACGAACGGGAGAGCAGGTCTCCGGAACCGCTCGCCTTCGCGATCCTGTACGGGAGAGAGCGAATTAGGTTTCCCATCGTCAACAACGTTACTGCTGCGACTTAATCTGCTACACCCCCACTGCCACCTCCACTAGATCGGTACGTGCGACATATCGCGATCTATTTAGCGATAGATGTTTTACTGTTTGCCGCTACTATTCATGTTAATTAATACATCTAGTATGTTCGAGTTTCACATGTTAGTAGTTGCTTTCATCATGTTTAATATTTTAGAATTAATCATGAAAATTATGTCTAATTGTCCAACAGTATAACTCTTGTTACTGCTATTCTTATTCTATAAATTAAAACAAACTTTTGCCTTTCAAAAAAAAAAAAAAAAGACATTGCGTGTGCACAGACAAGTTACATTGCCGTACAATGGCTGGACCAAATTGCCACTGTCCTGTCTGGTCGAGTTGCTTGATGGATTAGTCCAGAGCTGATTATGTTAATGTTAATCAATCAAACAACCATAAAAGTGCTGCTAATGCCTTTTCATACGTGCGTGTACGGTAAGGATGGCGGAACTTGAACCGGAGGCATTCTTTCCGTTTACTTTCACTGGTGAATTAACCAAGTTGAGGATACATGACGACTCAAGGAGCGGAGAGCAGGCGAGACCTCTGACAGCGATCTAACGGCCGCTCGAGGATTTCAGGTTACTCTTTGTTGGGACGAACGGTCGACGTCCCTTGATGGCCTCAGTCTGACGGTCCAGCACATTAGCATATCTCTCAAACTTTTCATCTTCTTCAAATCAAATGCAAGAAGATTTATAAGAAGGTGAAATACAAACACCAAAAGCGAAGCATGGCCAATCACCGTTGAACCACAGAGAGGTAATTTTTTTTTAATAAATAGAGGCAAAAGCTTTGGCTCATCCATTAATTAAGGGTGTGTTTGGTAGCCTGAGTTATTTGGAATTCACTCTTCCACTTGAGATATCTCACCTCATACATGTTGACTTGAGATTTTGTTGTGTGTTTGTTAGCCCGTATGTATTGAGAGAAGCTGAACTGATTACTGTGTTTGGTAGACCGTATGGGTCTAGGAAGGCAAAAGAACTAAGAAATAACATAGAGGTCCAAGCTGTTACAGAAGAGCCCCTCCACAAAAACTAAAAAAACAATCGGATCCTCAAAAGCACCACACCATGCTGTGATCCTTCTCACCGGTGGCAGGCCGTGGGGCGGCGGCGTGCTCGAGGCCTCATCGTCGGCGGTGGCTAGCCGGAGGGCGCCGGTGCGAGGTCGTGCCTCTGCCCGGCCGTGCGGGAGACGTGGAGGGCCGGAGGAGAGCCGGAGCGGAAAGGCCGTCCTGGGACCCTTCTCATCGACGGTGGCGGGCCGTGGGGCGTCGCCAGCGGCGGTTGAGAGACACAGCGTCGTGCTGGAGGCCTCCTCGTCGGCAGTGTCGGTCCGGCGAGGTCGTGCCACTGTCGGCCGTATGGGAGACGTGGAGGGCCGGCAGGAGGGCCGGAGCGCGAAGTGGACTGGTCTGCCACCCTTCTCGTCGACGGTGGCGGGCCGGAGGGCGCCGGCGCGAGCCCCTGGCGTCCCTTGATGCAGCTCGGCCGGCGGGAGAGGAGGAGGGCGGGAGGAAGGCGGAAGCAGAGGAGAAGGAAAGGGGGAGAATGGGGAGGGAAAAGAGGTGGGGGTTGGGGGTCTAGGGGTGCCGTGGGACGCTGCTATAGTTCTTTGCGGGACGAGCTCAGCTCGGTCGACCTGTGAAGCTCGATTCGAGCTTCACAACCCGGCCTGGCTGAGAGCCATTTTCCGTATGAGGCCGGCGGTGCTGAGACAAGACGAGCCGAGGTACCAATCAGGATATATTCTGTTTAGCTGGGTTGAGATGAGACTTTTTGAGCTCCCCCGGTCTACCAAACACACCCTAATAATTGAGTGTCTAGTGTTTAGGAGAAAATCGGGCAAAAAGCTACGACAACAGGGTCAAACTCACACAAAAAATACACCCACACATGCCCACAAACAAGAAACTCCAACACTTCAACACCGCAACACTAACAAACATTTAGAAAAGACACTCCAACACCGAGCCGTGAAGGACACACGACGGACTACGATATTGGGGGCACCCTTCAGCCAACTACGGATCCTGTCGATGATTGCTTCGGGCACCGCTGACGATAATCCAAACTTAGGAACCCCATCATCAATAGGAATCATCTGCTTCTCGGACTCATGCGAGAGAGAGACTGCATCGTCAAGACACGGCGGTGAAGCCACATACGAGGACTCATGTGAGCCGAGCCTCACTTCCTGCGTAAGCACACCACCACACAACTCAAGGAGCTCAGGCATGATCTTCATGACCGGAGCCGTGATCACCGAGCTCGACCTAGCACGAGGAGAGAAACAACCACGAAGGCTCGCTCCGGTTGCACCTAGTTTGCCAAAAACAGGCTGAACACAAGGATCAACAGACATTTGGGAGAGCTTATCCAACACAGCTTCCGCCCGCTCCAGAAAGCCCCCAATCGCAAGCATCCAACCATGTAAGGAGTGGGCCTCGTGAAGAGGACGGACAACATCTTGAATCAACTCAGCTTGCGCCTCCAAGGCGGATCGCATATCCGCTGAGGTCAAAGAGCTAACAGGAGCAGCAACAACTGACGCCCATGATCGACGACGAGGCACAACGGACGGGAGCGAGACCTCAACCTGGGCCCCGCGAGGAGCATTCGCTTGGCGGGGCAACGACACGGCATGGCCTACCAACAAGCTAAGAGGACGCCAAGCGTTCAGGCAGACATGTCCCCGATGACCATTCTCAAGGCATCAAGAGCACCTGAAGTGGTCACAACAAACAGTAGCGCGGTGACCAGGAGCTAGGCACCTGCAACATCTACCCTTGAGCCAAGCAGGGACAAGACGACGAGCAATTGCCGGGGTTGGCAGAGTGTGGCGGCGTAGTCCGCGCCACAACAACAACTTCTGCCATCCATCATGCTCGCCGGCAGCAGAATCCACCTCCATGACAGTAGCAGGGTTGAAGGTCTTGGTGGCCGGCGGCGTCTGGGGGACCAGCTCCTCTTCGGCGTCCTTGTCGATGTTGTCCGCAGAGGACGCCCAAGATGGTGGCCATGACATGGCAGCGAGGGGCAGCGCCACATTTTCCGCCACGCCGTCGCCAACCGCAGAACACGGTACATTAGCCCCGCAGCAGGTCTTGGTGACATCTGGCGGCGTCTACGGGGTCAGCACTTCATGGGTGTCCTCATCATCATCCGCAAAGGAGACCCACAACACAGGCCGCGGCGGGGCGGAGGGGCTTGGCAGAGACGGAGCAGGCGGCGGTACAGTGGAGAGGGTAGGGGCAGCAGGAGCAGCAGAGTCTTGAAGCTGGACAGGTGTGGGCGCGGCCATCGCAGCCTGCGACAGCTTCACGGCTCCTCCAACACCCGGAACAACGCGAGCCAGCGCTGCGAAAGGCAACCCTCGAGAAGGCAGGGATGCCAACGTCTGTGGCAGCTGGCTGGAGACGGTATATTATGCTAGTTTAACCAAATAATTAATGATAAAGTTTCTACTCATAAAGTAATCAACCATGTACAGTTCCATAGGCATGGCGATTGGCGAGTATATATACTGAAAAAGTGACAAACATATAGCTCTTCACGTGAAACCGATTCGATCGACACACGATTGTTACTTTGGTGATGGCGTGCCATCTCCAGGGAGGCAGGGACCATCTACGGAGGGAGTATATGATAGTGATTATAAGAGTAAATGACATCAACATCGTATACATGTGCCTCTTCACGGCTGCTTATGATGACGAACATATTCTGACGATTATCCAGGGAGGCAGGGACACATACACCCAAAGTTGATTCTTAAAAAAAAGATAAATGCATTACAGGATAGGTGTACAGAAATTAGACTTTGAACTTGCAGACGCTTTGGATGAACAACGCTGGCATGTCCCGGAGCGTATGCCACAGGGTTGAGACACATGTGCTATCGTCCTGACTCCTGATCAAATACAGGTTTGGCTAAACTTGCACGTACTAATCAAATTTGGAAGACAAACAGAAATACTGACTACTGATTAGGTAAAAAAATATATGCATGCATGGATCGATCCAATTCATGATTAACACACATGCACAATTAAGTTACGTTGCTTTTGTGTCTCTTCAGTTCGCACATCTTGGTTTTCAGTTAAATGATATTGTGCATACATACAAATACAAATAGTTGAGTTCACATGTAGTGCAAGGGCTAAGTGCTACTCCTGCGATCCATATCTTAATATATAAGATGTTTTTGGCAGGCTAATTTATTAGGGAGTACTTTATTTGTATTCACTGTCTTGAGAATACATCTCATGACTTGCAGTTTGTAGGACTGGCTCTTTCTAGGGAAATTACTCTCCGTGTTCGATCGCATACCAGTCTCAAAGAGAAACATGCTGGCATCTTAATAATGTATTTCATTGGATCCCTTCTTTGATGATCTGGATGACCAACGTTGACATACTCTACAGCATGCTCACTGACGCCACAAATGGCTGACGGGCTGAGCAACATGGTAAGCTACCATCCTAGCCAATGCAAAGGCTGATTTAACTAAAACTTCCACGGGCTAATTAAATTTTGGAAGACAAGGAAAATTGCTGAAGTACTGATTAAGTAAAGAAGAACATGCTTGCTTTGATCGATACAATCCCATGATTAACGCAGATGCGTAGTTAAGTATAGTACTTTGCTTTCTCTCTCTCTTCAGTTCAAACATCATGGCTTTAAGTTAAATAATATTCTGAATGCAAATACTATCAAACGTTCAGTTCGCTTATTATGTTTTACTACTCTGTGTTAATCAAAGGTACTATAACACCCTAAGAAGTTAATAAGCAAAAAAAGTACTAACTATGAGTTCGTATATTTAATAATTAAAAAGATAACTTAGATCCGCAGATTAATTATACATAGATTTGCTATTTATAACATTATTGTATTTAAATAATATAAAATATAATTGCTAGACCTTTTATGTTGCCAAAAGATTCTGGAACGGGGGGTTGGTGGGTCACCTATGGGGCTCACAAATAGCCATGGCAAGGAAAAATAAGTGATCCAACCAGGTAGCTCAGGATAAATAATGTCATGATATGTATATTATGTTCTCGAGGAACCCAAATATGAATTATGTTATTTTTCCTACTCAATAGGTTCACCTTTAAAGCCTCCATATAGCCTCACCCGAGAATTAATGATGACAGATTGTACTAGGTAGATAAGGATGAATTAAGTAATGTATAGCTTCACCATCAAATTATAATGTACATATATGAATTTTTTTGTAGAATCTAATTATGAATCAGGTTTTGAATGGTTACTCACGGCCTAACACCAATCGAACAACAAAAGATTATACGACTACCAACCACAGCGGCAAGTATTTTAAATATATTTTTTGAATATTTTTACATTAATTTCTTTACAAACTATACATTATTTTACAATATTTTTTCGAAAGGGCATACGATAATTACAATTCAGGATTCATGATGAGATGTTGCGTAAGAGATTACCATTAGATACTTTGAGCATTGTCATAATGCATATCGCTAATGAAGCTAAATTATTTGGATAGTGGAGACCAACCGAGAGACCAAACATTCACAATATTAATTCCCCAAGAAAAACTATTTGATTTAATGATGTCGGCCTAATACACCATCCAATTAAGGTACCAAAAATACACAATTCTATAGAAATTCCACATGTACAACTCCCCCACAAGATCATGACATGCATTTGTGTTTTTATCGTGAAGTTAGGTTTTCCACCATTACCTGCTTTCTAACTGAAAGTATACATGTAAACATCTCCATATCTGAAAAAATATACATAGACTTCATTTCTTACAAGGTTCATAATTTATACCTTGATTTTTTGTATCCAAGACGTTTATATTCTCCATCGTATTTCCAAAAAGAAGAGGGTGGGCTGAGCCACCCCTCAACACCCGTGGAATATATAAGTAAATAACACCAAAACGAAAATAGAGGATCCAATTTCATTTCAAGCATTATTTCCTATCCAATTATTTTATTTTGCAACAACCAGAGGGGGGATTAGTAGCATTGTCATACAAAATGCACAAAGGTCTATATTCACAACATACTTCTAGATTATATAGCACAGTTTAAATACAACAAATATGTTGCCCGCGCTTGGCGCGGGCCACCCTACTAGTTTTATCAATGACAAATGAAAGGATAAAGTTGTAACCTCGATGGAGAAAAAAAACAAGTTAAGTGTGGCTTGTTTTGTGTGAACTCAAGTGGCAAAACCTCTTAAGCATTTCATCGAACACCTCTTGTGCATGTGAAGAGAGCCAAGCAACACATACACCCCTCTTGTGATAAGAAGTGAAAAAAATGGCTAAGTGTGGCTCACACTTGGGCAGGGCAAGGTTATATAGGCAGATGGGGGTCCTTTGGTCCAGGTTTGTAATACAAACCGGGACTAAAGGTGTCGGAGGCCTGACACGGCCTGCCACGCCTTGCCGCACCCCCTTTAGTCAACCGGGACCAAAGGCCCCAAATGGACCGGGACCAATGGGTGGGGTGGCCCAACGCGGAACGAATCGAGGCAATTGGTCCCGGTTTGGTTCAAAACGGTGACATTTGCTCCCAGGGGCTTGGGACGAAAGGCTTCTTCTCCACTAGTGCCTCTTCCAATAACCATCCAGCCGTCATTTAATTTCTCTCTCAGTGTTGCTATTTGCTTGGTTGGGATGGATGGTTGTCTTGTAGGAGATCGGTTCGCTTCAACGAGGGTGGAAAACAAAGGACGAGTGGACACCAAGGTAGTGAGTTGATGTGAAGCAACATAGATGCCTTGGAGGTACATGGCGGAGCGCTCCCCTATCAATGTATTGGGAAACCACACAACTTCAGCAAATCGCTTAGCTTCGTTCACCTTCAGCACCAAGGCGCTCAATTATTGAGTTATTACACACTTTTTTTAATTGGTGGAAGCTTCTACGAAAACCTCCTTCAACTATGTGATCATGATCCTGATGATGGCTTTGATTGTGTGGTGTGGCTATAGTTTCTACATTCTTTGGACTATCTCTTGATGCTTTGGTGGTCCAGAACGGTGGTTTGTTCTTGAGTTCTTGATGTTCTTGGTCGATGGTTGTGATCAGTGGTTGATTTTGCAACTATGTTCTGATGGGAAAGTTTGTATACTGCACTTGGACTTGTCTTTGGTCGACAACACATACTCCTTCATGGTTGTGTAAGCTGCATGTTTACTTGCTCAGGTTGTTGGGATCCGAAGCTATTGAGCACACTAGTAGAAAATGGGCCTATTGCACCGGTTGGTAAGGGCTATATGCACCGGATGCCCAACCGGTGCAAAAGGCCCCCCCTTTAGCACCGGTTCAGTTGCGAACCGATGCTAAAGGGTGCACCACGTGGTGGCTGTTGATACGTCTCCAACGTATCGATAATTTCTTATGTTCCATGCTACATTATTGATGATATCTACATGTTTTATACACATTATATGTCGTATTTACGCATTTTCCGGCACTAACCTATTAACAAGATGCCGAAGAGCCAGTTGCTGTTTTCTGCTGTTTTTGGTTTCAGAAATCCTAGTAAGGAAATATTCTCGGAATTGGACGAAATCAACGCCCAGGGTCCTATTTTTGCACGAAGCTTCCAGAAGACCGAGGGGGAAAGGAAGTGGGGCCACGAGGCGCCGCCACAACAGGGCGGCGCGGCCCAGCCCCTGGCCGCGCGGCCCTGGTGTGTGGGGCCCTCGTGTGGCCCCCCGCGTTGCCCTTCCGCCTACTTAAAGTCTTCGTCGCGAAACCCTCTGTACCGAGAGCCACGATACGGAAAACCTTCCAGAGACGCCACCGCCGCGAATCCCATCTCGGGGGATTCAGGAGATCGCCTCCGGCACCCTGCCGGAGAGGGGAATCATCTCCCGGAGGACTCTTCATCGCCATGATCGCCTCCGGAGTGATGAGTGAGTAGTTCACCCCTGGACTATGGGTCCATAGCAGTAGCTAGATGGTCGTCTTCTCCTAATTGTGCTTCATTGTTGGATCTTGTGAGCTGCCTAACATGATCAAGATCATCTATCTGTAATACTATATGTTGTGTTTGTCGGGATCCGATGGATAGAGAATACTATGTTATGGTGATTATCAATCTATTACCTATGTGTTGTTTATGATCTTGCATGCTCTCCGTTATTAGTAGAGGCTCTGGCCAAGTTTTTGCTCTTAACTCCAAGAGGGAGTATTTATGCTCGATAGTGGGTTCATGCCTCCATTAAATGCGGGACGAGTGACGGAAAGTTCTAAGGTTGTGGATGTGCTGTTGCCACTAGGGATAAAACATTGATGCTATGTCTAAGGATGTAGTTGTTGATTACATTACGCACCATACTTAATGCAATTGTCTGTTGCTTGCAACTTAATACTGGAAGGGGTTCGGATGATAACCTGAAGGTGGACTTTTTAGGCATAGATGCATGCTTGGATAGCGGTCTATGTACTTTGTCGTAATGCCACTGATTAAATCTCACTATATTTATCATATCATGTATATGCATTGTTATGCCCTTTTCTATTTGTCAATTGCCCGACTGTAATTTGTTCACCCAACATGCTTCTATCTTATGGGAGAGACACCTCTAGTGAACTGTGGACCCCGGTCCTATTCTTTACATCGCATACAATCTACTGCAATTGTTCTTTACTGTTTTCTTCGCAAACAATCATCTTCCACATAATACGGTTAATCCTTTGTTACAGCAAGCCGGTGAGATTGACAACCTCACTGTTTCGTTGGGGCAAAGTACTTTGGTTGTGTTGTGCAGGTTCCACGTTGGCGCCGGAATCCCTGGTGTTGCGCCGCATCATATTTCGCCACCATCAACCTTCAACGTGCTTCTTGACTCCTACTGGTCCGATTAAACCTTGGTTTCTTACTGAGGGAAACTTGCCACTGTGCGCATCATACCTTCCTCTTGGGGTTCCCAACGGACGTGTACATCTACGCGCATCATCTGCCGGGAGCCCTAACGGGAGGACCTTTAGAAACCGGTTCGTAATATGAACCGGTGCTAAAGGGTCTGCCGTGGCAGGAAAATGTTCCAAAACGCTGCCGCGCTAGAACCCCGCTACCGTATTTTTTTCGAATTATTTTCCACTCCCTCTTTTTTTTTCTCTTCTTTTTCCAGAATTTCTAATATTTTAGTTATTTCACAAGTTTAGTCTCTAACTACCCTTATCTCTAGTTCAATTACTTACTCGTGCTCAAACTTCCCGCTCGGTCATCCATCCTCCCACTACTCTAGCACTAGCACGCTTAACTTCCAAGTCTCTTCCCATCCCGCATCCAAGTGCTTCGCATGTATGTGATAGTAGTATCATATCAATCTTATTAACATGTTGGTCGATGTCATATTTTTTTATTGTTAGAATTTCAAATAATTCTATTAATAAACAAAAGTAAAGATGTAATAATAATCTTGAATAAATAAATAAACATTAACTTTATAATTTGTATTATTTTTAATTATTTTCAAGTTTTAAATTTTTAATTTTTTTGCCAGAAAATTTGAAAATCTTATAATTTGCTAAAAGTAAAGGTAATCTTTATGCAGGCTGCAATTATTAATTTTAATTTTTTTAAAAAAAATATAAAATCCTAATTTTCTAGCACAAACTAAAATCTTCCTGCTTTCAGATTTTGATTTGGAATTTTGAGAATCTAAAAAACATGTTGTAATGTTATACTTCAGTTTAAACTGTTCTCATAAGCATTTTGATATTACTTCTTGTTGCTACTTGATATTTGGTAAATGAGATTTTTAAATTTTTATACTAAAATTTTGTACTTTACTATAACCAGTAAATGACCATAAGAACTTAACTATATATTTTATATTGGACTTACAAAATTGTCCGCACAATAGCATCGCTACATGTTAATATACAATGTTTGTTTTGTTACAACTCTATCATGCACAACAATTAATGTGAGTTACATTTTTCTATTCATCTATTTTGAGAATTTTCTTTCAACAAGAATCAGATGAATATAACAAAAAAACAACAAAATATAACCACCAATATCTATCCTCATTTGTTTTCTCGTTTACCTTGACTCGAGTACTCTACGGATTGGTTGTTAGACGTACCATAATTGCACCCATATTCATGTATATATATAGTTATTTTAAAATACCTAGGTAGAGAGTTGTATTCTCATCCAATAAACATCTGTTATCAGTTCGTTCAAAAGATATTTTGGCGTAGAGTTTATTCTAGAGTGTATAATAGCCTGTCTCACAAGACATGTGGTTTAGTACGCAATGATGGCGCGTGAGAGGAATGTGCGGCATGTAACTTTAGGGGTGTTTGGTACCCCGGGTGAACTGAGAATTTCACCGTGGCATTTAATCTGGTGAAGGTATTTGTGGATTCCCGGTCCAATGCTTGCAAGCAACGGAACGATGTTCGAGACATCTCCTACGTACCTCGCATTGGTTCCACTCAACCACCACGTACCCACTGCAATCTACTACGTATATGTGCCGCGTGTCTGGGTGTATCTTTCATGCTGCTAGTCCGATCATCAAACAAACATTACTTGCTGACTAACTGAAGGAACCAGTACTGTATCATCTAGGAACAGAAGGGTATGGATTACTTATCCCCTTCCGGGAAAATTCGCGCAAGAGGCTCTTTAATTAGTTTGGATGCCGATAATTCCAGCAAGTCAGCTAAAACTAATACTCCTACTATTAAACTTCAAATTACTTGGCCTACTTGGAGTAGTTTGGAAGGACTTAACTTGTCTCGCCACAGGTACCCCGCAGGTCGCTCCCTAGGGCGACTCCGGGGGCGATCTTGCCGCGCCGCTCCCTCCTCTCACCGCCGGCCCTCGACGCGGTGGTGGCGGACCCAACCGCCGAAGGTGGTTGGGGGTAGAGGTCGCCAGGGATCCTCGCCATTGCTGCTAGGGCGGGTCTGGTCGGGTCATCAACGTGCAACGTCTAGGGCGGCGTCCCTGGTCAGGGTGGAGGTGGAGATCTATTTCCGGCGGCGCCATGGTTGGAGTGAAGATGTTGGGCGGCGGGTGGCGGTGGTGGTGATCCTAGATCTCGATCTGGATGTCTCCTAGGCTGCCCCTCGATCTCGATCTTCGCTGCATGTTGGGCCAGTTCCGGTGGAGGATCGATCTTGCAATGTCGTTTCTTTCCCCTGCTGGCCTTGCACCAGCGGGTCACGTGGGGGCTGCTTGATCGGCATGAATAAAGGTGGTGGTCCTCGGATCTCTCCGCCAAGACGAAGATCTTCCTTATGCATGTCTGTCTGGATTTGGCTGGATGTTGTGTTGAGTTCCGAAAGGCTCCGCTCACAAATGTAACAGTGCTTGTGCGTAGAGTTTGCTCGTTTGAGAGGTATTCGGTCGTGCACACCCATTCTTTTATTTCGACCGTTTGGTTCCGGAGGGAGCGACGCGAAGCTCTGTTCGCATGTTGCCAACATATGACATTCTGGTCCATGATGTATCAGAGACGGAGAATTTCTTGAAGGCCGGATTGGAGGACTAGGAGCGGAGGATCGAGTCATAGTGTTGTTGAGGGATTTGCTTGGTTTGTGGGTCTCGTAAGAGCAGCATGCAAGTGGAGGCAGCAGCACAGATGAAATTCAGAGTCTTACCTTTCAGGGAGAAAAAATCAAGGTCAGGTCTTAATTGGTTGTGCCTGGCAATGGTCTTGTTGAGGGCATTGTGTTGAGAGCGGGAACTAACTCCAGGGTGAAAACCTAAGATCTTTTGATCGGATGACGACGGCGCTTGTGCACTGTTCCCTTCTTGAAGACGTCGCTTGTGAAGACTGGATTTCAGGTGCTGTCTTGGTGGTGGTTGTACTGTTGTTGATAGGACTGAAGTACCGTAGCGGGACATCTTTTTCTTAGTTTCTTTTTTAGTTGTGTGCATCCATACTACCAATAGGGTAAAGGGTTGTTGTGAAGTGTATAAGTAGATTGCCTAGCCCTTTCTATCAGTTCGGACTTTTGGTTCAAGTGGCTAGTGCATGAACCTTAACATGGTATCAGAGCCCCCGGTCTCGAGTTCAAATCCTGGCTTTCACATGGTTTTCACAATTAAGCCTAAAAATTGTTGTTGCCCCCCTCTTTAGCCACCGTTGATGCCCTGTTTCGGTGTGCTCTTCTTCTTTCACGTGTTGACTTTCTCTTCTCCCGTCACACGCGAGTGGGGGTGTTGTGAAGTGTATAAGTAGATTGCCTAGCCCTTTCCATCAGTTCGGACTTTTGGTTCAAGTGGCTAGTGCATGAACCTTAACAGTTCCAGTGGCTAGATGTAATTTGTACCTATCGATATTAATATATCCCATTAATCAAAAAAAAACTTGGAGTAGTTCATGAATCCAAAGAGGAGATGGGACAAACTCTGTCTGGTTTAGCTAATCCCATGGACCACCATCGATTCGCCAATTTGTTCGTCTAAATACTGTCATTGCGCTTGTAGGAGGATATATGGAGAATTGATGGTCGTGCCATTGCTGCCATGTTTCAAACTTTTTGTAAGGATGTGAAAGTTTACTAACACTAATTTTACCGCCGGAAGCAGAACCAGTGTATTGTTTGGTTGATCAGCTAAAATAAACATAGATGCGTGGGCGTCAATCGACGATCTATCCCAAGGTAGAAGACGACGTCTAGTGTGCGAGGCTACGGCCGGCCGGGCAGGCGGCTGCTACCAGAAATGCAGTTTAAAATTTAGGGATAAACTGGAGGTTGCAGTAGTCCTTGTCAAAGTACACAACCAGAATACTATCTTGAGCAAGTCATGCCAACAATATTTACCGTCATGCAACGGCTTTAGAGTTCAGAACATTTCAGACGTTGCTTCGACAAGTACATAGCTGTTTGAATGTAGACGCATGTTCCATCACAACTTAAGGAAGCGACCCAACATCAAATTAACTAGCAAGAGATGGCGCGGCGGCACGCCGCACCCATAATGTGGTTGCAACCATCTACCAAGCAAAAGTATATCGGTACATTGACATGCAGAATAGCTACATCCTGGATGTTAATTCCTCATGTATGGCTACATTGACGTGCATAATAGCTGCCAAGTTTAGATCTATCTCAAATTTTACTACACCATTGAAATTAAAATGAAACAATAAAAACCTTGAATTCAAGAACTCAACACACTTGGTAACCAGAGAAACCATAGGATACCCGACACCAAGTACTCCAAAAATCGAGGACACCAATTCAGCTGGTCGGCACGTCACAGCATGCCATTCTGTCGTGGAAACTCTAATGAATATCTAGGATTATTTTAGACTGCTGAGATGTTGTGGTATGAAACTAAATTTTACAATCTTTGCAAGTTTTTTACAGTAGCTAGTTATGTCTTACATCAAGATCTAAAAGAGCTTTTTCAAGTATCTCGTATAGGTATGGAATACAGACAAAAAGCCTACAATATGGCATGTGCATTTGGTTTACCTCAGAATAGAAAAACGATAATGCCCACAACCACAAACTTTGCAATGACAGGCTCATTGGCTGAGTTAACCCCAAGGAATGACAACCGACTACCCCCCTGGACAAAGGAGATAATTTGTTTGATAGTGACAATAGCAAATGGATATTTCAAATTTATCCTCCATAATTTATTACTACTATCAAAAGCAGGGAGACCATAATTATATCCTCACCCCAAAGGGTGCTCCACATAAGGTGATACATGGAAGATATATGTCGCATATATACATACTGAAATTAACTATTTGATGTTTCTTTTTCACCATAATCTCCGCTACCCAAACCCTAAAATAGAAAAACGCATACATATCATTGACAAAGACCTGCCGAAACACAAATAAAATGGATACAATATGCAGCAGCAACATCCATAATTTCCAACTGATCTTACTTTCAAGACAGCACAAACAACATTCCTGTATGATCTACTTGGGCATCATTTGGCCTTCCTTCCTTGAGATACGGAGAAAGAAAAATATAGAGCATCAATCAGAACACGTACAAAAATTAGTAGAAAAGACTAAATCCAATAATTTTGAACTACTCGAACTTATTCACCAAAAATATGCTCATCCTTTGGACGACATAATAATTTACTAATCTGGCCCGCAACATGACACCACATTGTAGGCTTGTTACGTATGCTTTTTTTGTCATCCAGATTTCAGCGGACACCACGGAGAAGTAGAGAACTCAAACAACACATATCACTTCCGGTACTGTCATTTTCGGTCAATGTACTGCTACAACTCCCTCCATGTTGTGCTTTGTTATTACTCCGGTGTTGTTCAAGTGCAGGACACTGATTTCCCCCTCACGTTTGGCGTGCATGACCAAACATTCAGTTGGATAAAGACAGGAAATAACGTAATAAATAAAAGATAAAATTGTAGAGCAGGTACTCTGTTACGCTACCAGAAACAGAACATTTCGGAGCTAAACTTTCCTAAGACTTACTTCCTGACACCACCTTTGTCTAATGAGTGGTGAAATGGTACTGCACCCGTAGTAATTGTCAATGTGTCTTCCATGCTATGAGTATCTCGAATCAAATCAAGAAAGGATTTGGTGCTTTCATCACGTTGGGCAGACTTTAAAATCTCCAAGAGTAAGAGCAAATTAGGAAAACAACACAATAGTACCACTGGGAACTATATCACATCTTAATAAATGGAGAGAACAGCAGAATAGTACCACTACTTACTCATCCCTACCTTGGGTTGATTTCAGTTTTATCCTTCTACAAAAAGCTCTCTAAAATACGATGTTACCAAAATCCATATAAAAAAGGCTATGCTATCACAGATATTAAAAGGTTGCCTACTAAGCTCTACTCACAGATCATGTTGCATACCAGCATTGAAGTAGATATTGGCAATCTTCTGTTGGGGTCTCAAATCCCGAGGCACAGGTACATGCATGAGAAATGTCTGCATTGGAAAAATACTGAGGTTAAAATTTACATGGAACTGAACTATATACCTAGAACAATTATTTGAGATGATCCACAGGTTTGTTAGCTCGAATATGATTTCCCTGATCTTTCATCTTCCATAATGACTTCGCATAGGGATGATTAATGCCAATCCTTTGAAAAGGAATATGGTAAAAAATGTCAAATATTTTCCTCTTGAATAATCTCTTGCTGCAAATTCAGAGGTAAAAATGATATTGCATAGGAATTTTGGTGATTGCATCTATTAATAGGGATGATTAATGCCTTCTTTTTGCAGCGATATGTACTGCTATGACTTCTTGTGATCCCATCTCTTAATTGAAAGGTTCTCTATAGAGATGATTAATCCACTCCGTTGCAATGATTTGTAATGTAACTAAAATATATGCTAATTAGTAGTTCTAGTAACAGATATAAGAATAAGAATATGGTCTTCCCACAGGAACAATTCATTAGCCGTTCTAGTTTTGGTGCTTGGACAGTTCGACTTACAGGCACGGCATCTCCTCACATGAAAATATATTTTCTAGAGCGAGGAAAATTCATGTCAACATCTATGACCTGTGCTAAAAGAGTGATATAGTGGCAAAGAACAACAAAGACATCTACTATGTGAAACATGAATGTAGAACATGCATGGGCAAATCAGAACTGAACTGAAGTTACTAAATAGTTCAGTATAAGAAAAGAACATTTGGACATATCATTAATTGTTTCCTTGATTGAATAAAGAAAAACTCAATTGCATGAAAGAATCAATATATATATTTCTCAATTCATGTGTAGTGCAGCTGCAGTAGAGAGAAGCACCATAAAGGCCCAAAACTTCCATAATCACATCTCACCAAGATTATGCTGGAATGTTAAATAAAAACTTTCAGTTGGTAACCTATTTATATTGATATGTAGGAAATCTACCGTTCTGGTTGTTGCATTTTTGTAGCACTAAGAAAGTAAATGCATTGTAGGAAAATATAGGAAGTTTCGATTAATTAAGACAAAGCAAGTATATGCAATGCTTACTCCATGAATGACACTCTATATCAATGCATCTATATTGTCAATGCAGAGTAATACATTCCAAATTCCTAACTATTTTATATGAGAAACAAATACAAAATACTTACTATTTTCTTCGTATCATATCTAGCAATAAAACCAACACCTGAATTCCTTTGTTGTGCAAGCCAGAAAGCTTCGGCTCCCAATGAGAGGTTCTTTGTGACACTCTGAAATGCAAAGTGGTAAAATATGCACTCTTATGATCTATAAGTCTCAGAAAGACAGAACAGAAACAGATTTATCCTATATACTACAATATCTCAGTTTTTTCAAAGTTTAAACTCTTCAGTTGCATATAAATTGAATACAATATGAGAAAAACAGTCTTAGCTATATAATTGTCTCACCATCTAGACTATTCAACATACTATTAGGTAAAACACTTATCCATTTACTGCCTAGCTAAATACTGGATGATAGTTCCATGGTCAGTGTACAAATTTTAAGTTGCATCTGGTTTCAGAAACATTTTAAATTATTCTTGATACGAATATCGAGCTTCATTGGACAGGTAAATTTTGAGCATACTGAACAAAGCTAATACCTTTATTTTCTATTCTATAGGTCTTGAGTTGTGCAAGAGAGGAACAATATGAATCGTCTGAACTTAAGTTCGTATGCACATTGGGTGGCCTAAGGATGCAAATAAGAGTAGGACGATCTGCTGCATCAACACCATGCCAGCCTATCACCCGACCATCTTTACTCTCTCCAGAATACTAAAACAACTGATTCAATACAGCGACTGAATATAGGAATTGTGCAATAAGAGAGGGAGGGAGGGTGGAGAGCCGTACCTGAGGCAGCAAGCTAGAGCTCCGCGACACAGTGGCATCAAGATCATCAAGGGCATGGCGTGCACGCCACCATCCTTGTCCTAGTCTGCACGGCTCGTGGTCAATCTCATGGCACGCTAGAGATGGTAACCGAGGTTACTTGTGCGCACCGTGATAGCTCATTTCTTGGTTGGTCGCGCGGTGCTGCTAGACTCCATCTTTGTCGGCCGCTCCCAGATTCTGCTCACCGCCGCCTCACCACGGGGCCGCGCGTCACCCTGCTCGACTTGGTTGGCTCCCTTTGACACCATGGACGCTGCCGATTGCGACCGTCATGCCTCCATCCACGTAGGGTGTGAAGCCTCGGTGTCTCTCGGCTTCCACCCGAGAGAGAGATGAAGAGGGTGGAGGGGGGATGGAGTACCGCCCGTCGAGCGCATTCACCCACCGGGGCATCGGCCTGGGGAGCGCCGGGGCGGCTGGCGGCTCCATGAAATAGATGTTAGGTATTCACCGTAAAAAAAATCTCAGTACAATGTACGAACCAAAAAAGCAGATATAAATAAGTGATAAGACCATAATTTTAGTACTCGAAGGTTCCACCTTTTAAATCAAGTACCAATACTGCACTATATGAGAAATAAGATCATAATTCCATAATAATTATTAATACTACACTAAGTAACAAATTTGTCAGCAGCACTCTTCTTCATTTACATTAAAAAGGGGAAAAATTCAGGAAATCTGAAGCTTGCATCTAGAAAATTAAATCTGCTAGTGCTAGTCTACTAATCTGCTAAACAGTTAAAGTTCCTAATCTATGTGGCCGAATACACTCATTAGCATGAGCGGCCAGTTCCTAATCTGCTAGGAAATTAGATGCACATCAGCGCATGCGGCCGAAGACTTGAGGCAGTACCTGGTCCGCCATCGTTGGCCCTGGACTGGCCGCTCCTGCTGATACGCTTCCCGCAGGCCGCCGATTGCCATCGCTGCTTCGCTGAGGCGCTGACCGCTACTCCTCGCCGCCTGCCGCTGTGCGAGTTAACCCTTCCGAATCGAGAGAAAGGCAATCTTGTCGAATCTTAGAGTCAGAGCAGCGCTGTATGCTGGCCTGTTGGGTTCCGTGAGTCAGAATCAGAGCGAGCGAACAGAGTCAGAGTCAGAGCGAGCGAGAGTCTAAACAGAACCAATCGCTGGGTGTCGCACAATTCACCGCTATCCTGGAAGACGGGGGCACATCCAGACGTTCTAGGTGGAGATGGACGACGTACCTGCGCACCGGCGCGTGCAGCTGCTCGTTGCTGCCGGACCTGTGGTCGCGAGCGTCTCCATCGTTCCCGCACCATTCTCGCTGGCCCGCATCCTTGCCGATGGCGTCGTCGCCCCAAATTCCTCCGGCGTGCTTCCACACCGATGCCATCGCCGCCACCCCAACTGCCTCCCGAGGTCGCGCCCCGCCCGGATGCCATGGAGCCGCCATCTGCTGATAAGGAATGGAGAGGGTGCGCCCCTCTCCCTGCTTGCTGGCCTGCCTGCCGACGTCGCTGCGGCCACCCGAACCGCCGCACGCAGAGCGGCGCGCGCCCCACCCAGATGCCATAGCGCGGCTGCCTACTGAAGAGGAATGGGAGAGGACGCGCGCATAGGGGAAAGCACCGGTGGCGGAGAAACGGAAGGGGAGGAGAAGGGTGCGGAAAAGCGCGGCGGCGCTGTTGTGGCCACGGAGGGGAGCGGCACTGTGCCGGCCATGGGGAGGAAGAGAAAATGAGAGAGAAGAGTGAGAAAGACGGACGATAAATTAACTGGTCTGCTCGGAAACCGACACGGCGTTTTGCGGTGGAGGCACCGCTTTGACAATCTTCTCCAAGGCTACAGTTGGCTGAAGAAGTAGTAAAATAAACTGCACACGTGTTTTCCAGACTTTCTAAAAATGCTAGAGAGCACCGAAAATGCACATAAAAAATTAAACTATTGCTAGAGTGCACCGAAAGTGCACACAGAAGAATCAAACTATCTAAATCTACACGTGTTAACCCAGGGTTAATCCCAAAAAAAATTCAAAATTGTGAGAAAAAAGAAGTTTGTTACCAAATAGTATAGTACTTATGTACGATTCTTTTTTTATAAAATAACTAGCACAGTGGCCCTCGCATTTGCGAGGGCATCATCTTCAATGTGTTGAAAATTATTTTAAACGTCATTAATGCATATATCTGTTCATTTTGTTTACCAGTTTTTCGTTTAGATATGGACAGATTCGTGTAGGCGCGGCATGACCTTGGGCTTTACTTTGCATATTAAAGATCACATATGATATGGTGTGATAACAAATCTGTGGTACATCATGGACAAACTGATGTAGCATGGAGAATTCAACAGTGGCTATATGATGTTGGATACATTGTATGTCGGAAGGCCAGAGTGGATGGCGCGGCGGCAACCTCGCAGCCTCGTTGGGCACATGGGAGAGGAGAATTAGTTTATGGCTTGCTTCTGGTCTTGGTTACACATTTTTTTGAGATATCCTCGTATTGTTTTGTTACTTGCAAGAGTTTCAGGTTCTTTTGACATTAAATAAGCTATTGTGAATATATAACGAACATATTTAGGAAATAAAAGATACAATATACAACTTATCCCTGCATATAAATTTACATGATTTTCTCATCCTAAAAATAAAGAAATCAGTTAAGTTAGACTACTTCACATTTATTTAACATTTCATTGATGTATATGTACACGTGTATACCCATGCCAATTGTGGTTGCAGAAAATATATGTCCAGAAGGTTGTAACGATTGCACTATTCTATTTATAGTATTCATATTTTTTTTCTCATTTTCATCTCTTTCCTTGTAAAATATACAACGCTTTAGACCTACAGCCGATAAAGGTATAACTTTGACTTCTACTTTGTATATTAATATATCATTATGTTTCTAAGAAAAATGTGAAAAAAAGAAACCTTGCAATAGAAAGGTAAATTGCATTGAGATTGTATCTTACATATTAAATTAATCGTATCTTTTATAAACAAACAATAATTGCACAAACCAATGATCAACATGGTGTCAAGTTTTGGGTTATTGCAAAGCGATAGTATTTACATGTCTAGCCAACAAATATTACAATTATGGAAAAAGAAGTTTAGACCACTTTTTCTATACTACAAAGTGAGTCCAGCATCATAAATAAAAAAGAACAGTTTTTACTAAAGCTAAAACTTCAAAGTATTTTAAACCATGAAATTTTGAAAAAAAAGTAAAAAACACAATATTTTTGTAAAACAATTTGCCGCCAAACACAACTGAAATCATAATAGCAAATCTTTCCGATTCTGGAGGTTGAATATCACGTAGAATGTGGTATGTAGAATGTGGTACATAGACAATGTTGATTAAAAACCTGATTGTGTTAAACTGGTCAGAGTCGTAAGATATGAAAAATCGGTACTGTAAGGTTTTTTCCGCGGATGAACTTAGCAAGCTAAGGTGGTCTAGTATTTTAAAACTGGTTGTATGTTTTATGTTCTTTTTCAAACCGATTCGGATCTTCTGTTTTCAAATGGACTCTGTTTTGTAACTCATGTACGTTTTCCATTTTTTTCTGAGTCCACGTCTCAAAGAAAAAACATGAACACGTACAGAAATTTGGTCTTTTTTTTTTTTGGGAAAAGAACTCAGCTAGAATCGTTCGTGTTTCCCTTTGGCAGGAGAGGTGGTGGTGCTCATATCGATGGGCTATTCCCAGAGCGTACAGCGCAGCAATAGCAACATTAGTTCACGTCATGGGGGCTAGGCCTGTCCCGATTGGCTGCTGCCCCTCGGCTCAGATCGATCAGGAGGCAGCACGCTCCAGGCCGGTCTGCCTTTTATTCTCAAACGGACTCAGTTCAGAAAAATAATATAGGCAGGCATAGAAATTAGACAATCTTGTACGTAGTTATAAGTCGTGACAAACCGTGACATAGATTTACTTTTGTGCATCTCATATAGCAAAAACTTTTCATGAATAGTATTTTCAAGACAAGTATCAAAAAGTCTTGCATAAGAGTTAACTCATAAAGCAATATATTTTTAATAAGAGATTTTGAAGCAACACAAAGGAAGATTTAAGTTTCAGCAATTGCTTTCAACTTCAACATGTATATCTCATGGATAATTGTCAATATAAAGTAATATAATAAGTGCAATAAGTAAGCATGTAGGAATCAACGCACACAGTTGACACAAGTGTTTGCTTCTAAGATAGAAAGAAGTAGGTAGACTGACTAAACATAAAGTAAAAGGCCCTTCGCAGAGGGAAGCAGGGATTACTCAGTGCTAGAGCTTTTTATTTTGAAAACATGAAAACAATTGTGTCAACGGTAGTAATAATTCATATGGGTTATGCATAAAACTTCCTATAAGTTGCAAGCCTCATGTATTGAATACTACTAGTACCCGCACCTTGTCCTAATTAGCTCGGATTTTCATGAATTATCATCGCATTACATATGTTTCAACCAAGTGTCACAAAGGGGTACCTCTATGCCACCTGTACAAAGGTCCAAGGAGATAAATCACATTTGATTTCTCGATTTTGATAGATCTCAACTCGAGGACATCCATACCGGGACAACATAGAAAACAGATAATGGACTCCTCTTTTATGCTTTAAGCATTCAACAACAAATAATATTCTCATAACAGATTCTGAGATTAATGTCCAAGCTGAAACTTCCACCATGATACATGGCTTTGGTTGGCGGCCCAATGTTCTTCTCTAACAACATGCATACTCAAACCATTTCAACTCATGGCAAATCTCCCTTACTTCAGACAAGACGAACATGCATAGCAACTCACATGATATTCAACAAAGGTGTGACAAGTTGATGGCGTCCCCAGAAACATGGTTACCGCTCAACAAACAACTTATAAGAACTAAGGTACATAAGCAACATATTCATTACCACAATAGTTTTTAGGCTACTTTCTCATGAGCTATGTATTGCAAAGACAAGGAATGAAATTTTTAAAGGTAGCACGCAAGCAATTTACTTTGGAATGACAGAAAAATACCATATATAGGTAGTTATGCTGGACACAAATGGCATAGGTTTTGGCTCAAGTTTTTTGGATGCACGAGAAGCATTCCCTCTCAGTACAAGGCTTTGGCTAGCAAGGTTGTTTCAAGCAAACACAAGTATGAATCGGTACAGCAAAACTTACACAAGAATATATTGCAAGCATTATAAGACTCTACAGTGTCTTCCTTGTTGCTCAAACACTTTTACAAGAAAATATCTAGACCTTAGAGAGACCAATCAGGCAAACCAAATTTCAACAAGCTCTACGGTAGTTCTCCGCTAATAGATTTAAACTACATGATGCAAGAGCTTAAACATGATCTACTTGAGACCTCAAAACAATTGCCAAGTATCAAATTATTCAAGACAATATGAGGCATTTTCTGTTTCAAAAAATAACAACAAGTATAAGTGCTACGGCTTTTAGCTTTCGCCATGAATATTAAAGATAAAACGAAGAACAGAAGTGTTCAAATGAAAAAGCGGAGCGTGTCTCTCTCCAACACAAGGATTGCTAGGATCCGAATTTATTCAAACATAAACAAAAATAAAAACAAACAGACGCTCCAAGTAAAGCGCATAAGATGTGACGGAATTAAAATATAGTTTCACTAGAGGTGACCTGATAAGTTTTGATGAAGAAGGGGATGGCTTGGGCATCCCCAAGCTTAGACGCTTGAGTCTTCTTGAAATATGCAGGGATGAACCACGGGGGCATCCCCAAGCTTAGACTTTTCACTCTTCTTGATCATATCATATCATCCTCCTCTCTTGATCCTTGAAAACTTTCTCCACATCAAACTCAAAACAATCTCATTAGAGGGTTAGTGCATAATCAAAAATTCACATGTTCAGCAAGGACACAACAACACTTCTGAACATTACCCAAGGCTACTGAAATTTAATGGAGTAAAGAAATCCACTCAAACACAGTAAAAGAGGCAATGCGAAATAAAAGTCAGAATCTGTCAAAACAGAACAGTTCGTAAATACAATTTTTTTCGAGGCACTTAACTTGCTCAGATCAGAAAACTCAATACTAATGAAAGTTGCGTACATATCTGAGGATCACGCATGAATTTTTTCAGAATTTTTAGATTCTTATACAGAGACAAAAACGCGAATTCGTGACAGCAAAAAATCTGTTTCTGTGCAGAAATCCAAATCTAGTATCAATTTCTATTAGAGACTTTACTTGGCACAATAATGCAAGAAAATAAAGATACAAAGGTATTGCTACAGTAGTAACAAGCACCTTGACTCAAATATAAAACAAAAAATTTAGAAATAAAATAATGGGTTGTCTCCCATAAGCGCTTTTCTTTAACGCCTTTCAGCTAGGCGCAGAAAGTGCAAATCAAGTATCATCAAGAGAAGAAGCATCAACAGAGGAGTTTGGAGTTTTCTCAACTATGCATTGTATCTTATCTATGTAAGAAGCTCCTTTTTCATTACTTTTAGGCTTACTATCCTCCTCAAATAAATTTTCATTAAATCCAATCAAAATTCTTTTCTAGTGCCTCATGCATTCCTATGAGTTTATAAGGTATTGGTATTTTAATCTCCCCCTCACAATTGGCTTCATTAGTGTACCTTAGCCTATCTTTTTCCCTCCTTTCAAGGATATTTGCAAAATTGGTATAAAAGCCAAGCATCTTATGTTGAATAAAGACTTTCCTAGCTTCTCTAGCTACATCACCAAATTCTTTAAGAAGGGTTTCTAAAACAAAATCTTTCTTCTCTCCTTCTTCCATATCGCAAAGTGTAAGAAACATGTGTTGCATTATAGGATTAAGATTAACAAATCTAGCTTTCAACATGTGCACTAAAGAGGCAGTAGCAATTTCATAATTAGGAGCAAGTTCTACCAAGGATCTATCTTCAAAATCTTCAACCCTACTAACATGAGTGAAAAAATCTTCTATATTATCTCTTCCAATGATAGACCCACTCCCTACCGATATATCTTTCAAAGTGAACTTAGGGTAAAGCATGATGAAATAAACAAAAGTAAACTGATAAATAAAGTAAATGCAAGTAACTAATTTTTTTGTGTTTTTGATATAAAGAAAGCAAACAAGACAGAAAATAAAATAAAGCAAGACAATAAACAAAGTAAAGAGATTGGGTGTGAGAGACTCCCCTTGCAGCGTGTCTTGATCTCCCCGGCAACGGCGCCAGAAAAGTTGTTGCTGGCGTGTAGGGAGTTAGAAATCCCTGGGGTGTAGCAGCTCCTTGTGACAGTAAAGCACACGTCCGTTGGGAACCCCAAGAGGAAGGTATGATGAGTACAACAACGATTTTTCCCTCAGTAAGAAACCAAGGTTTATCGAACCAGTAGGAGATGAAAGTCACGTGAAGGTTGTTCGTGAAAGAGTGTAGTGCGGCGCAATGATACGTCTCAAACGTATCTATAATTTCTGATGTTCCATGCTAGTTTTATGACAATACCTACATATTTTGTTCACACTTTATATCGTTTTGATGCGTTTTCCAGAACTAACCTATTTACGAGATGCCGAAGTGCCGTCTCCGTTTTCTCGCTGTTTTTGGTTTCGAAATCCTAGTAAGGAAATATTCTCGGAATTGGAAGAAATCAACGCCCAGCATCTTAGAATCACACGAAGCTTCCAGAACACCCGAGAGCCACCAGAGGATGGCCCTGTGGGCCCCAGATGATAGGCTGGCGCAGCCAGGGGTGGGCCGCGCCCCCCTACTGTGTCGTCGCCTCGTCAGCCCTCCGACTCCGCCTCTTCGCCTATATAAAGGTCCCTGGCCTAAAACATCAAGATGAATAAGCCACGGTACGAGAAAAGTTCCAGAGCCGCCGCCATCGCGAAGCCAAGATCTGGGGGACAGCAGTCTCTGTTCCGGCACGCCGCCGGGACGGGGAAGTGCCCCCGGAAGGCTCCTCCATCGACACCACCGCCATCTTCATCACCGTTGTTGTCTCCCATGAGGAGGGAGTAATTCTCCCTCGAGGCTGAGGGCTCTACCGTAGCTATGTGGTTAATCTCTCTCTCTGTACTCCAATACAATGATCTCATGAGCTGCTTTACATGATTGAGATCCATATGATGAGCTTTGTATCGCTACCGGTGCCTTGGTGTATCCTGTGCATCCGCTTGTTGTCGGCCGTTTGATTGAAATCACACGCACCACATCAGAACTGTGACAAATTTACATTTAGACGCCCGCCTCAACACCCAAAGTCAAAAAATCTTGCGAGGCCCCCCGTGCTACCGTTCGGAACAGATCGATTCCATGCCCATGACCAGATCGCTAATTCACAATGAGGCAGGCTCACTGATCGACGATCAAATCGCACAAACGTGGCGGCTGCTGGCCACCTACACAACATGGCGTATCGGAGGCGGCGGCGCCGGAAAACCGTAGACAACATAACCGGATCGGGCGGCAGCGACGCCAGAGAACCGTAGACAGCATAACGGCAGCGGCCGACGGCGCCGTCGTGGAATCGTATAACACATAACGGCAGCGGCCGGCGGGAATCGGCAACCACGACGCACGCAGCACCGGTGTCGAACAAACATGGCTCCTGAAGGGCCCGTAACATGCATGAAACCTCACGTTTTATCTACATCTGATCAAAATTATAGTAATTAAGTGTGCATACGATCCAATCTTTTGGCCTGTCGCCGAGGGTTCTTTGCTTCTTGCCGGCAACCACCGGAGGACGTGTGTTGTGTGGCAACCGCCGGCCGCCACAGGTTAGGCCAAGTTCTTCTTTTCCTCGAGTGATCTATTCTATGCAACGCCAGGAGGGGGTTATCTAAAAAAAATTCTGGCTTAAGTGTCCAGGCGGGCGTCTCGTTGTAAATTAGTTATGGTTCATGGTTGTGACATGGTTCATGCGATTTTCATCTAAGGGTTCAGGACGGACGGATACATGTATACACGAAAACACCGGATGCATAAGATATGTTGCCCATAAATAGGCACGTGCCTTTTCCGCTCCAAAAATATATATAAGAATCGGTAATTTAAATAAAGGTAAAATATCTGTTTTTCTTGGAGAAAAATGATGATCAAGTATTGTACTCATATAAAAATATTCCGCGAGGAAATTGTTATCATTGTACACTGGGTAAAAAGACAAAATCAAACAAACCCATGTCCATGTACTATTCACACAATATTCGTCATAAATTTGTCTTTTTTGCCAAGGATACCATGAGAATGATTTTGAGCCCAACTAATTTCATATGAGTACAATACTTGATCATCTTTTGTTTCTAGGAGGATCCAATTTTTTTAATATTTCAAATTACCACGAATTTTGGGGTTTACGGGGTGCATAGCACCCATGTGCCAAAAATCTGCGTCGTAAAAAAAACCCGAAATCTTCCTGGCGCAGCTGCCCTCAGGGACGGATCCAGAAAAGTAACACAAGGGGGGCCAATTACATGTAAAATTTATTGGAGGGGGCCATATATGTAAATTTAGGCAACTTGCATGTCAAATATATAGATTAACCAAGGGTTTTTAACAAAAAAATTACCATGAGGGGGGCCATGGCCCCAGCCAGCCCCCTGGTGGCTCCGTCCCTGGCTGCGCTCCTTGGTTTGTATCGAGTGTTCACGCTAGGCGACAAAACCACTCGTCCGCAGCTCGTCTTCACCCACCTCGCAAGGCGGATGCCGCCCTACCCCGAGCATGTTGTCCGCCTACATGACCACGGCTCATTCATGTTCTCCTCAAACATTAACGTCCCATCCACACCTTCCCCACCCCCCACCTTCTGTCGCCCTTGAGCGTTGTCTAGCCTGGTTAAGATCTACACCTGCCGGAGCCGAGGTGGTCCTCCGGAGGTGCTATCCGCGCACAAGGAACAGCGTGGCCACCTTCCCAACCATGCCGACTTCGCCGCGGTCACCGACGACGACATCCGGGTCTTCCGTCTCCCGAAGCGCATCTAGGAGGGCGCGCTGAGGAGGCCACCATCGACGTATGCATCAACTTGCTCCTAGGGGAATTTCCTCTCTGCATGCCGACGAGTTTGACGAAGGGCGGTGGTTGCTCGACCCGACGGTGCATGCGGCGGGGGGCCACACGCAGGGTGCAGCCTGCTGGGTTGCGCGCAGGGGGATGAATCTGTAGCGACGACGCCATCCACGCGCAGGGGAAAGAGCTTGCGTGGCGGTCAGGGGAGGAGCTCCCGCTGGGGGCTGTGGGGTTGAAGCGTAGTCCGCGCGTTGGGGAAGAAAGAGACAAGAGGAAAAAGGAGAAGGAAATCGGAAAAGGAGAGAAATCGTGCTAGTGTTTGTAGTCTTCGCTAGGTGGTCCAAGTACATATTTGTAATTTTGTTAATTTTTGGCTATTTTAGTACCGTCGATGCTTATTAATAGATAGGTGAAATTTCGCAAAAAAAGAAGCCTTTTTCTCTCAAAAAAATGAAAAAGAAATCATGGGTCAGAATTTCTCTAAAAGGGTATGCTGCATCGTGGTATAACGTCTACCTGACCGGTTCGGAGAAGGAGTAGTGGCTGTTTAATGGAGAAAAGGATCTCAATTGACCAGACGTGCGGGATAAAGAGTTACCATGATTGGGAAAATCACTTCATTTCATTATTCCTAGAGTATTGTTACTAGTTGAATGCCTATCTTCAGGGTGAAAACCCAAGATCGTTGATCGGGCGACGACGGTGTTAGAACACTGTTCCCTTCTTTGAGGCGTCGTTTTTGGAGAGTCTGTATTTCAGGTGTTGTCTTGGCGGTGGATGTATTGCTGTTGTTAGGCCCGAGATACTGTAGCGGGACTTTTGTTTCTTAGTTTTTTTTCCTTTTTTTGGCTGTGTGCATCCGTAGTGCCATTAGGGTGGTGCGTTGTTGCAGAGGCTGGGTGTAATTGGTATCTTTGATATTAATATATTCCCTTTATCGAAAAAAGTTGAATGCCTATACGTTGCTACAGTTCTTATTTTTCTTATACATATCAATACAATATTTAAAAAACCATGTGTACGAAAAAATAGTGACAATATATTCCAAAAGCTCTTAAGACTCTACTTTGTTTAAAGTATATTTTGAAAACCGATTTAATTGACACCGTTTAAAATAAAATAAGAGCTCGACTAACTGTCGTGTGTTAACAAATATCTACTCCTCGATTCGCCTTAGATATTGCCTTAGAGAATTTTTTTCTTGTACTTCATTTTCATGGTATTTGAGCAAGCGTATCATAAAATTCTTTATCTGCTCGTAAACATCCTACACAAGAATAATGTACTGTTGATTTTTTTGTAATAATAATGTAGTGTCACTATTTTTTAGTGAAGTACCTTGTCAGCAACAAAGATTCGGTGAGTTAAGGGAAACAGATCCACCAGAACATTGTGTTTTCAAGGCTCCAATTCTAAAGGCACGTGTGAGATCTGATGCCCGAACTTCTAAAGATAAAGTGCAACAAAAGAGACCCGGCTTAATTTTCTTACTTTTTTTTCCAAGGGAAGATAGTTTTGTTTCATTAGAACCACAACTTAAATAACTATTTCTATGGTCCGTTCTGAACATGTTCTGGTAGTACACATCGAACTCCAGCCCGCCGGTGGCCTTGACCACCCAGACCCTCTTCCCGGTCTCTACACTCTACCGCAGCCACCTTCTGATCCTCTCACTTCGTGCCGCCCACGCCGACAAACACATGTTGCTGCTCAAATCATATAGAAACCAACAAATTGTCAAACATGTAAACAACATGGGTTGGATTGGTATATCAAGACCAACCCAGACACTAGCACCCATTGGCATTTTTATAGAAGAAAAATCCTAAGCACCGGCCGAGCCCAAGGCTCAAACCCGGGTGGGCAGCATGCGCTCCCGCCCGTCTTGCCACCAGACCGACGGTCTGTTCTCGATTGGATTGGCATATCACAACATGATTGGAGTGCAAGGGATGGGTTGTGCTTTGATCTCACCTAGCCGGTGTTCAACGGCTTTATGACGTGCTGTTTGTGTTACCATCTCTCATGGAAATTTTCAGGTAGTTGGTCGAACGAATGGAGATGCAACCGGCGGCACCGCATGCTTTTCGGTCGGGGAGGGGGGACGCGCCATAGGCAGCACTGGAGTCACCGGCATGATGCATGGTCGCTTGGTTGATTGATATCGTGAGCAGCTCCGCCCCGATCGTGCGGAGAGCATGGAGACAAGCGAAACGTCGGGGACGGTGGCTTTGCTCGTCTCTTTCACATCTAATTCCTGTTTTTTTTTTGTTTATATATGGTGATTGTTTTTCCTCGAGGGGATCACATCAGATACCTTTGCAGAGACATTGTGTTAAAAAGGAAAGAGAAAATTTGTGGCCCGATTTGTTTTGGTGGGCGGTAAAGATTGGACGCTAGAGATGCTTCTACTGATGAAGGCAAAAGTGCAAAGTGCAAATTGCAAAGTGCGACGTACCATCACGGCATCATCAACTCTAATATACTATATATAGATATAGATAGATAGATAAAATATTCTTTCTAAGAAGATGATACAAAACTATTCAGTCAAGTAAGGAAATATTATCACGTCACAAATTGTAAGGAAAATATTACACAAGAATTAGCAACAAACTTCTATGAAACAACAATACAAGCAGAGTACATAATCTTGATATGTATGCCACTAGCCGCTTTGTTGTTTTTCTTCATCCCGTTGTTGGAAGCACCTTGCGAGAAGCGAAGGAACGTCGAGCTTTTCGTCCGCTTTGATTCCTCTGACAAACATGTAAGATCCGGAGTAGGTTGATAGCCGCAACCACGTACCGCCGCGAGATACGAGACCAGCACGATGATCGAAGAGCGTCTTCTTCTTTGGTGCGCATGGTGTTGAGATAATCTTCAACATCCTTGAGAACCCTGTCGGATGAGGCCATAAATCTTTGGAACCAGATCGACCGGGCTCGTCCTCTCGCTCGGATGGCTTCGATTTCCTCGTTCGACGACTGCTCCCAGCAGTTGATCTTAACTCTCTTCTCCGTGTATTTGTCCCCCAGCGTATCCTCGGCCGCTCTCTTCTTCGTTTTCGGCTTCTGCTGGCCACCTCGGCCGGCCATCAGTAGGGCTCTGGCCATTGATCCGACTTGAGCGATCATATTCTCACTGGTGAATTCCGCTTTTCGTTCCCAGTAATATGGAGTCAATCTTTTTCTGTCTCAGCAGCCCGCCTTGGCCGCCTTATATAGTAGAGTACTTAGCACCTCCTTGAGTCGGAGACGGACCACTTGGTATAACGGATTAACGGGCCCATCTTGTGTATGAAGTATGAACCAGACTCGGCTTGACTGGACTGGCTCCGGGTGGGCACACGATACAGAAATAGAAATTGGATCGGAATTAAAACGGACGAAGACCTCATGCTCCCGAGTGATCAGCAACAAATAGCAAAATCCAATTATCTGAGCCATCCAATTTATCTAATTCTACGGTTTAGATTAGCGCAAAAACAATGTTAGGCGCCCACTTCCCACGCATAATCTCACGTCGAATTTTCCCGCGCCAGTTTTTTGTTATCCCACGCCTAATCAAACGGCACCGTCGATGCCGTGCCTCACGTCGCATCGACAATACTAACACACCGCCGCAAACCGCCGCCCCGCCGCCCCGTCGAGCCTCACGCCGCCGGACGCCTCGCTCGCGTTGACCATCATGCCCCCCCCCCATCGCCCTGCCGGACGCGATTTCGACCACATCGCACTGCAGGCCGTCGCGATGCACGCCAGGGAAAGAAGTCGTTGCACCGCACACCGAAAGCTCCTCTGCACCTGCCGTCCATCTGCACCCAGCCCAACTGCACTGCACTTGAAGGTATCTGTTAATTTTTAGATTGTTAACTGTACCGTGCTATAAACCTATGTTCTTGAAATTTGATTGGCATTACCATTGTAGTTATCTCGCGATAATTAGCACCGTTCTTTACATCATTGATGAAGAAAGAGGTATACACTTCTGTTGATGAGGACATCCCTACCTCACTACTACCTCCGTCATTACCAACTGAAGATGAACCTGCTGTGAAGCTCAAGTCCAATGAAGTCAGGATTGGACCAATGACACGAGCTCGTGAGAAGCTATTTAAACAACAGGTGAACTTGTTCCTAAACGATACCTTGATTGATGAGAATTTTATACTACCTAAATCCTATTACTTGTGTATCATCAGGTATGAAGAGGAGACAAGCATCGCACGAGGAGGAGAGGAGCAGCTGGACGTGAAGATGGACGTGAAGCTGGACATGGAGCTGGACATGAAGATATCTCATGGACGCGCGAGGGAGGAGCGGGAGGCATGCGCGAGAGGAGAAGAAGAAGTCCAGGCCGGTCCAGAACCCGGTCAGACCGGCCGCCACGCCGGGTCGCCCGGTCCCTGGCCCGGTCGACCGGCCGCCAACCGGCCGCCAACCGGAGGAAGCCCCTCGTACCGGACGAAAACCAGAAACCTCGTAGATTTCCGGTTGCCGACCGGTTGACCGGACCACAGACCGGACCGGCCGGTCCACGGCCGGTCGACCGGATTCCGAGACCGGACCGGTCCGAGTCCGTCTCGACCGGATCTATTCCGGGTCGGTTATTTTCGTACTTTTTGGACTCGAGGTCGTCCCAGACGCCTATATAAGTCCCTGGGACGCCCCACAAGTTGCTTGAGACCACGTTTAAGATAAACCCTAGTTCTTAGTTGTTTGCTCTGCAAAACTATTGAATTACCTACACCATATTGCTTGGATATTGTGTAGATCCTGTTTAAGTTTTGTGTGATCTGCTGTTCCATTAGGAATTAGACGGTTGCAACTTACCGCTTCGTGGTCGGCGGCTACGTGCAGGGTTGAGAGCTGTTGCATTGGTGACAGGGACCAATCGAGAGATCTCGTTGCGTCATACAAGTTATCATCCACTACATCGTCGTGTTTCTCCGCTGCCATCACCCCGTGATCATTATCACCATCGTTGCTTACTGAGAAGATCGGGCTACCCCTTATCATCTTGGTATCTTGATACCACATGATACGGTGGATCCAAGCCGATCCACCTAGATTGATGCCCGATCTTTCACAGCGAGAACCTGGGGTAGTAATTGCTCCCAACAACGCGATGAACGCAGCCTGGAGAAGAAGGAACGAATCCGAAGAAGCAACGGATCGATGAACGATACGCCTCAAACCAAGAGCTAGACAATCCTTGATGAACACAAGAACCTTCGCAGCGGATATAATAGATAACGGCAGTGCCGTACACCCGGAGGGATGATAAACGTGATCACACGCAATAGGGAAACCCTAATCTTTTAGACTAAACTTGTTCTGTCTAAACCCTAGCCGTGCCTCCACCTTATATGAGGGATGGAGTGGCCGGCCAGCCCCTAGTGGGCCTCTCTACCTTGGTTTGGACAGGCCCAAACCAAACTGACTCGATTTATTAAAAACCCTAATTGGCCCACATATGACCATTACCTAAACTAAGATAATTAAGCTGGTGGAGTCCTGAATCTGGGCACCACATAGGCCTCCATGCCCGTATCATCCATGATACGGTGGATCCAAGCCGATCCACCTAGATTGATGCCCGATCTTTCACAGCGAGAACCTGGGGTAGTAATTCCTCCCAACAACGCGATGAACACAGCCTGGAGAAGAAGGAACGAATCCGAAGAAGCAACGGATCGATGAACGATACGCCTCAAACCAAGAGCTAGACAATCCTTGATGAACACAAGAACCTTCGCAGCGGATATAATAGATAACGGCAGCGCCGTACCCCTGGAGGGATGATACACGTGATCACACGCAATAGGGAAACCCTAATCTTTTAGACTAAACTTGTTACTCGTCTAAACCCTAGCCGTGCCTCCACCTTATATGAGGGATGGAGTGGCCGGCCAGCCCCTAGTGGGCCTCTCTACCTTGGTTTGGACAGGCCCAAACCAAACTGACTCGATTTATTAAAAACCCTAATTGGCCCACATATGACCATTACCTAAACTAAGATAATTAAGCTGGGTGGAGTCCCGAATCCGGGCTCCACATAGCCTCCATGCCCGTATCATCCTCCCCCTTCAAGAAGCGTTGTGCCCAACGCGTGAGGGTCTTCCGGAAAAGGTGACGTGATATGAACATGACACGTCCTCGCCGTCTTCAAGTCTTGCTTGCCTTCCACACCACATCCTCCCTCGCGGCCTGCTTGACTTGATACAGCACTTGGCGCCTCCTTTCTTCTCCATATGAGCTTGGACTTCGGCGCCAATTCCTTCTTCTTGCGAGGTTTTGATGGACCCCTGGGTCGCTGCACATGACCCTGCACAAGATGTGTAATTCCTGGGCCACATAGATGTCTCACACGTCCATCCTTGCCTCGATGCATCCGCGGTGTCGCGGAAAACTGGACCGCAGTACTCCTAGCACGGTAGTGCCGCTGGCCACTGTCTCCACTGACGCGCTCGCCTATAGCCGGTCTAAGCGCCGGTTGACCTGACGGTTGACCGGCCCGGCCGGTCCTAGAGCCGGTCGGCCGGCCCTGGCACCGGGCTGAAACACGATCAGCAATGGCTTCTCTAACCTGCTCGCCTCCCACTCCTCCCACGCGCATCTGCGCCATATGCACTGAAACACCATCAGCGCACCCATCATCGGTCCGTGTACCGACATCAACACAAACTCGGAACCGTAGCACATGCTGCAACATCCACATCAACAATAAGTGGAGCTTCATCCGGCTTGTCACCAACAAGAACCGGCTTGTCATCTACGAGGCTTGGCTGAAACATCACCAACATCAATGCTCGGAACATCATGCACCTCTTGCTGCACTTTAGGCTTGTGCAACTTCTCTTTACGCACCACTAACTCCACATCGGACTTCATATGATCATCACCCATAGGCTTCAAAGTCCGCTGTTTGCCACCATGCATAAAAGAATATGTATTTGCTCGCCCAGCATGTGTCACATTGCGATCATACTGCCAAGGACGCCCAAGTAGCAATCCACACACCTCCAATGGCAACACATCGCAATCTATCTCATCAACATAATCACCAACTCGTAAATGGCACACGCACCTTGTGAGTAATCTTCGACGATACCACAGCTATTCGACCACTCAAGATGTTTAGGTTCGGGAAGACGCCATGTAGACAACCCCAATGCTGCCACCATCGCCTTGCTAATGCCATTAGTACAGCTACCACCATCAATCATCAACTTGCAAGCTTTGCCCTTTACAATGCACCGAGTCCGAAACAAACTCCACCGCCGAACCTTGTCAACTGTCTTGCAAGCATCATCTTGTACCTTCTTGAGTTGCATATTCAGCCTCGCTCAATGGTACATCCTCCTCAACAGATCACAATAGTGCTCTTGGTATCAGAGCCAGGTTTCCTCTCCTCTGAAGATTTCACCTCGACCTTAGTGACTGTTGGTAGTGGAACAATCTTCTTACTAGTAACTATGCACTTGTCCACTTTCTCTATTGCATGTACTACTCGGGATGGCTGCACACTCTCCTCCATGTATGGTACCACGAAACCACTACGAAGAAAAGTTTTGTAATCTTCCCAAGTTTCAGCAAATTCACCTCTGTCCACCGCATCTTCCCAACAACGTTCTAATGCCTCGTCCACACGCCGTATAGCAAGGTAAAATGCATAAGAACTGTTGAACTTCCTCTTGTATGTGCGACATCGAGCAAAACCCAATTCCATGTTCCTTTCCCAATCTTCATACTCCTGAACCGTCGCAAGACGGTGTAGATACCAACGAAGACCGGACGGTGGACGCCGCTCTCCCTTCAAGCAATCCAGATAGTCATTGACACACATAACTAGACTTCTTCGAAAGAGTACACTTCATGCACAGAACATCGCCCGGAAACTCACCAACATCAACAGCATCAATAGCCGAAAGCGTCGGAGAAAATACCGCAACAACACTGGTTTTCGTCGCCGAAGAAACAGACATAGCAGCAGGCTTCCCGGCCCGAGGCCCGGTTGGACCGGCTCGTGGACCGGCCTGTCCGGTCTGTGGCCCGGTTGACCGGCCGCCAACCGGATGCATCGTACCGGAACCAAACCGGACGAAATTTTGCGAACTTCCCGGTCTGCCGCCCGGTTGACCGGCCCCCACGCCGGGCTGCCCGGTCTGTGGCCCGGTTGACCGGATTTCTGACCGGATTTTTCCTGGTCGCGAAATTTCGTCTTCTTCCCGATGCTGGTCGCGATTTTTCGCGATTTTGACCTCTGAAACAGCCATGGATGACCTCCAAACTGCCCCAAACAACTCCAAACTTCCTCCAATCAACCTCCGTCGACCGAGAGCCAAACTCCTCCGATCTTAGAGCCAATCTTCTCCGCAGCAAACCGATCAAAGAGATCGATCAACAACACCTCGCCGTGAGCAACCCAGAAAACTGATACCACATGATACGGTGGATCCAAGCCGATCCACCTAGATTGATGCCCGATCTTTCACAGCGAGAACCTGGGGTAGTAATTCCTCCCAACAACGCGATGAACGCAGCCTGGAGAAGAAGGAACGAATCCAGCAAGCAACGGATCGATGAACGATACGCCTCAAACCAAGAGCTAGACAATCCTTGATGAACACAAGAACCTTCGCAGTGGATATAATAGATAACGGCAGCGCCGTACCCCCGGAGGGATGATACACGTGATCACACGCAATAGGGAAACCCTAATCTTTTAGACTAAACTTGTTCTCGTCTAAACCCTAGCCGTGCCTCCACCTTATATGAGGGATGGAGTGGCCGGCCAGCCCCTAGTGGGCCTCTCTACCTTGGTTTGGACAGGCCCAAACCAAACTGACTCGATTTATTAAAAACCCTAATTGGCCCACATATGACCATTACCTAAACTAAGATAATTAAGCCGGTGGAGTCCCGAATCTGGGCTCCACATAGGCCTCCATGCCCGTATCATCCTCCCCCCTTCAAGAAGCGTTGTCCCCAACGCGTGAGGGTCTTCTCGGAAAAGGTGACGTGATATGAACATGACACGTCCTCGCCGTCTTCAAGTCTTGCTTGCCTTCCACACCACATCCTCCTCGCGGCCTCGCTTGACTTGATACAGCACTTGGCGCATCCTTTCTTCTCCATATGAGCTTGGACTTCGGCGCCAATTCCTTCTTCTTGCGAGGTTTTGATGGACCCCCGGGTCGCCGCACATGACCCCGCACAAGATGTGTAATTCCCGGGCCACATAGATGTCTCACACGTCCATCCTTGCCTCGATGCATCCGCGGTGTCGCGGAAAACCGGACTGCAGTACTCCTAGCACCGGTAGTGCCGCTGCCCACCGTCTCCACCGACGCGCTCGCCTACAGCCGGTCTAAGCGCCGGCTGACTCCGACGGTTGACCGGCCCGGCCGGTCCCGGAGCCGGTCGGCCGGCCCCGGCACCGGGCTGAAACACGATCGGCAATGGCTTCTCTAACCTCGCTTCGCCTCCCACTCCTCCCACGCGCATCCGCGCCATATGCACCGAAACACCATCGGCGCACCCATCATCAGTCTGTGTACTGACATCAACACAAACTGGAACTGTAGCACATGCTGCAACATCCACATCAACAATAAGTGGAGCTTCATCCGGCTTGTCACCAACAAGAACTGGCTTGTCATCTACAGGCTTGGCTGAAACATCACCAACATCAATGCTCGGAACATCATGCACCTCTTGCTGCACTTTAGGCTTGTGCAACTTCTCTTTACGCACCACTAACTCCACATCGGACTTCATATGATCATCACCCATAGGCTTCAAAGTCCGCTGTTTGCCACCATGCATAAAAGAATATGTATTTGCTCGCCCAAAGCATGTGTCACATTGCGATCATACCGCCAAGGACGCCCAAGTAGCAATCCACACACCTCCAATGGCAACACATCGCAATCTATCTCATCAACATAATCACCAACCGTAAATGGCACACGCACCTTGTGAGTAATCTTCAACGATACCACAGCCTATTCGACCACTCAAGATGTTTAGGTTCGGGAAGACGCCATGTAGACAACCCCAATGCTGCCACCATCGCCTTGCTAATGCCATTAGTACAGCTACCACCATCAATCATCAACTTGCAAGCTTTGCCCTTTACAATGCACCGAGTCCGAAACAAACTCCACCGCTGAACCTTGTCAACCGTCTTGCAAGCATCATCTTGTACCTTCTTGAGTTGCATATTCAGCCCGCTCAATGGTACATCCTCCTCAACGAGCCACAATAGTGCTCTTGGTATCGAGCCAGGTTTCCTCTCCTCTCGAAGATTTCACCTCGACCTTAGTGATCTATTGGTAGTGGAACAATCTTCTTACTAGTAACTATGCACTTGTCCACTTTCTCTATTGCATGTACTACTCGGGATGGCTGCACACTCTCCTCCATGTATGGTACCACGAAACCACTACGAAGAAAAGTTTTGTAATCTTCCCAAGTTTCAGCAAATTCACCTCTCGTCCACCGCATCTTCCCAACAACGTTCTAATGCCTCGTCCACACGCCGTATAGCAAGGTAAAATGCATAAGAACTGTTGAACTTCCTCTTGTATGTGCGACATCGAGCAAAACGCAATTCCATGTTCCTTTCCCAATCTTCATACTCCTGAACTGTCGCAAGACGGTGTAGATACCAACGAAGACTGGACGGTGGACGCTGCTCTCCCTTCAAGCAATCCAGATAGTCATTGACACACATAACTAGACTTCTTCGAAAGAGTACACTTCATGCACAGAACATCGCCCGGAAACTCACCAACATCAACAGCATCAATAGCCGAAAGCGTCGGAGAAAATACCGCAACAACACTGGTTTTCGTCGCCGAAGAAACAGACATAGCAGCAGGCTTCCCGGCCCAGGGCCCGGTTGGACCGGCCTGTGGACCGGCCTGTCCGGTCTGTGGCCCGGTTGACCGGCCGCCAACCGGATGCATCGTACCGGAACCAAACCGGACGAAATTTTGCGAACTTCCCGGTCTGCCGCCCGGCTGACCGGCCCCCACGCCGGGCTGCCCGGTCCGTGGTCCCGGTTGATCGGATTTCTGACCGGATTTTTCCTGGTCGCGAAATTTCGTCTTCTTCCCGATGCCTGGTCGCGATTTTTCGCGATTTTGACCTCTGAAACAGCCATGGATGACCTCCAAACTGCCCCAAACAACTCCAAACTTCCTCCAATCAACCTCCGTCGACCGAGAGCCAAACTCCTCCGATCTTAGAGCCAATCTTCTCCGCAGCAAACCGATCAAAGAGATCGATCAACAACACCTCGCCGTGAGCAACCCAGAAAACTGATACCACATGATACGGTGGATCCAAGCCGATCCACCTAGATTGATGCCCGATCTTTCACAGCGAGAACCTGGGGTAGTAATTCCTCCCAACAACGCGATGAACGCAGCCTGGAGAAGAAGGAACGAATCCAGCAAGCAACGGATCGATGAACGATACGCCTCAAACCAAGAGCTAGACAATCCTTGATGAACACAAGAACCTTCGCAGCGGATATAATAGATAACGGCAGCGCCGTACCCCGGAGGGATGATACACGTGATCACACGCAATAGGGAAACCCTAATCTTTTAGACTAAACTTGTTCTGTCTAAACCCTAGCCGTGCCTCCACCTTATATGAGGGATGGAGTGGCCGGCCAGCCCCTAGTGGGCCTCTCTACCTTGGTTTGGACAGGCCCAAACCAAACTGACTCGATTTATTAAAAACCCTAATTGGCCCACATATGACCATTACCTAAACTAAGATAATTAAGCTCGGTGGAGTCCCGAATCCGGGCTCCACATAGGCCTCCATGCCCGTATCATCCTCCCCCCTTCAAGAAGCGTTGTCCCCAACGCGTGAGGGTCTTCTGGAAAAGGTGACGTGATATGAACATGACACGTCCTCGCCGTCTTCAAGTCTTGCTTGCCTTCCACACCACATCCTCCCTCGCGGCCTGCTTGACTTGATACAGCACTTGGCGCATCCTTTCTTCTCCATATGAGCTTGGACTTCGGCGTCAATTCCTTCTTCTTGCGAGGTTTTGATGGACCCCTGGGTCGCTGCACATGACCCTGCACAAGATGTGTAATTCCTGGGCCACATAGATGTCTCACACGTCCATCCTTGCCTCGATGCATCCGCGGTGTCGCGGAAAACTGGACTGCAGTACTCCTAGCACGGTAGTGCCGCTGCCCACTGTCTCCACTGACGCGCTCGCCTACAGCCGGTCTAAGCGCCGGTTGACCTGACGGTTGACCGGCCCGGCCGGTCCTGGAGCCGGTCGGCCGGCCCTGGCACCGGGCTGAAACACGATCAGCAATGGCTTCTCTAACCTGCTCGCCTCCCACTCCTCCCACGCGCATCTGCGCCATATGCACTGAAACACCATCAGCGCACCCATCATCAGTCTGTGTACTGACATCAACACAAACTGGAACTGTAGCACATGCTGCAACATCCACATCAACAATAAGTGGAGCTTCATCCGGCTTGTCACCAACAAGAACTCGGCTTGTCATCTACAGGCTTGGCTGAAACATCACCAACATCAATGCTCGAACATCATGCACCTCTTGCTGCACTTTAGGCTTGTGCAACTTCTCTTTACGCACCACTAACTCCACATCGGACTTCATATGATCATCACCCATAGGCTTCAAAGTCCGCCGTTTGCCACCATGCATAAAAGAATATGTATTTGCTCGCCCAAGCATGTGTCACATTGCGATCATACTGCCAAGGACGCCCAAGTAGCAATCCACACACCTCCAATGGCAACACATCGCAATCTATCTCATCAACATAATCACCAACTGTAAATGGCACACGCACCTTGTGAGTAATCTTCAGCATACCACAGCTATTCAACCACTCAAGATGTTTAGGTTCAGGAAGACGCCATGTAGACAACCCCAATGCTGCCACCATCGCCTTGCTAATGCCATTAGTACAGCCTACCACCATCAATCATCAACTTGCAAGCTTTGCCCTTTACAATGCACTCGAGTCTGAAACAAACTCCACCGCTGAACCTTGTCAACTGTCTTGCAAGCATCATCTTGTACCTTCTTGAGTTGCATATTCAGCCTGCTCAATGGTACATCCTCCTCAACAGTCACAATAGTGCTCTTGGTATCAGAGCCAGGTTTCCTCTCCTCTGAAGATTTCACCTCGACCTTAGTGACTGTTGGTAGTGGAACAATCTTCTTACTAGTAACTATGCACTTGTCCACTTTCTCTATTGCATGTACTACTCGGGATGGCTGCACACTCTCCTCCATGTATGGTACCACGAAACCACTACGAAGAAAAGTTTTGTAATCTTCCCAAGTTTCAGCAAATTCACCTCTCGTCCACCGCATCTTCCCAACAACGTTCTAATGCCTCGTCCACACGCCGTATAGCAAGGTAAAATGCATAAGAACTGTTGAACTTCCTCTTGTATGTGCGACATCGAGCAAAACGCAATTCCATGCTCCTTTCCCAATCTTCATACTCCTGAACTCGTCGCAAGACGGTGTAGATACCAACGAAGATCGGACGGTGGACGCTGCTCTCCCTTCAAGCAATCCAGATAGTCATTGACACACATAACTAGACTTCTTCGAAAGAGTACACTTCATGCCCAGAACATCGCCCGGAAACTCACCAACATCAACAGCATCAATAGCCGAAAGCGTCGGAGAAAATACCGCAGCAACACTGGTTTTCGTCGCCGAAGAAACGAGACATAGCAAGCAAGCTTCCCGGCCCGTGGCCCGGTTGGACCGGCCTGTGGACCGGCCTGTCCGGTCTGTGGCCCGGTTGACCGGCCGCCAACCGGATGCATCGTACCGGAACCAAACCGGACGAAATTTTGCGAACTTCCCGGTCTGCCGCCCGGTTGACCGGCCCCCACGCCGGGCTGCCCGGTCTGTGGCCCGGTTGACCGGATTTCTGACCGGATTTTTCCTGGTCGCGAAATTTCGTCTTCTTCCCGATGCTGGTCGCGATTTTTTGCAATTTTGACCTCCGAAACAGCCATGGATGACCTCCAAACTGCCCCAAACAACTCCAAACTTCCTCCAATCAACCTCCGTCGACCGAGAGCCAAACTCCTCCGATCTTAGAGCCAATCTTCTCCGCAGCAAACCGATCAAAGAGATCGATCAACAACACCTCGCCGTGAGCAACCCGTAAAACCGATACCACATGATACGGTGGATCCAAGCCGATCCACCTAGATTGATGCCCGATCTTTCACAGCGAGAACCTGGGGTAGTAATTCCTCCCAACAACGCGATGAACGCAGCCTGGAGAAGAAGGAACGAATCCAGCAAGCAACGGATCGATGAACGATACGCCTCAAACCAAGAGCTAGACAATCCTTGATGAACACAAGAACCTTCGCAGCGGATATAATAGATAACGGCAGCGCCGTACCCCGGAGGGATGATACACGTGATCACACGCAATAGGGAAACCCTAATCTTTTAGACTAAACTTGTTCCGTCTAAACCCTAGCCGTGCCTCCACCTTATATGAGGGATGGAGTGGCCGGCCAGCCCCTAGTGGGCCTCTCTACCTTGGTTTGGACAGGCCCAAACCAAACTGACTCGATTTATTAAAAACCCTAATTGGCCCACATATGACCATTACCTAAACTAAGATAATTAAGCCGGTGGAGTCCCGAATCTGGGCTCCACATAGGCCTCCATGCCCGTATCATCCTCCCCCTTCAAGAAGCGTTGTCCCCAACGCGTGAGGGTCTTCTCGGAAAAGGTGACGTGATATGAACATGACACGTCCTCGCCGTCTTCAAGTCTTGCTTGCCTTCCACACCACATCCTCCCTCGCGGCCTCGCTTGACTTGATACAGCACTTGGCGCCTCCTTTCTTCTCCATATGAGCTTGGACTTCGGCGCCAATTCCTTCTTCTTGCGAGGTTTTGATGGACCCTCGGGTCGCTGCACATGACCCCGCACAAGATGTGTAATTCCTGGGCCACATAGATGTCTCACACGTCCATCCTTGCCTCGATGCATCCGCGGTGTCGCGGAAAACCGGACCTGCAGCATTCTAGCACGGTAGTGCCGCTGCCCACTGTCTCCACTGACGCGCTCGCCTACAGCCGGTCTAAGCGCCGGTTGACCTGACGGTTGACCGGCCCGGCCGGTCCTGGAGCCGGTCGGCCGGCCCTGGCACCGGGCTGAAACACGATCAGCAATGGCTTCTCTAACCTCGCTCGCCTCCCACTCCTCCCACGCGCATCCGCGCCATATGCACCGAAACACCATCAGCCGCACCCATCATCGGTCCGTGTACCGACATCAACACAAACCGGAACCGTAGCACATGCCGCAACATCCACATCAACAATAAGTGGAGCTTCATCCGGCTTGTCACCAACAAGAACCGGCTTGTCATCTACAGAGCTTGGATGAAACATCACCAACATCAATGCTCGGAACATCATGCACCTCTTGCTGCACTTTAGGCTTGTGCAACTTCTCTTTACGCACCACTAACTCCACATCGGACTTCATATGATCATCACCCATAGGCTTCAAAGTCCGCTGTTTGCCACCATGCATAAAAGAATATGTATTTGCTCGCCCAGCATGTGTCACATTGCGATCATACTACCAAGGACGCCCAAGTAGCAATCCACACACCTCCAATGGCAACACATCGCAATCTATCTCATCAACATAATCACCAACTGTAAATGGCACACGCACCTTGTGAGTAATCTTCAGCATACCACAGCTATTCAACCACTCAAGATGTTTAGGTTCAGGAAGACTCCATGTAGACAACCCCAATGCTGCCTCCATCGCCTTGCTAATGCCATTAGTACAACTACCACCATCAATCATCAACTTGCAAGCTTTGCCCTTTACAATGCACTGAGTCTGAAACAAACTCCACCGCTGAACCTTGTCAACTGTCTTGCAAGCATCATCTTGTACCTTCTTGAGTTGCATATTCAGCCCGCTCAATGGTACATCCTCCTCAACAGTCACAATAGTGCTCTTGGTATCGGAGCCGAGTTTCCTCTCCTCTCGAAGATTTCACCTCGACCTTAGTGACTGTTGGTAGTGGAACAATCTTCTTACTAGTAACTATGCACTTGTCCACTTTCTCTATTGCATGTACAACTCGGGATGGCTGCACACTCTCCTCCATGTATGGTACCATGAAACCACTACGAAGAAAAGTTTTGTAATCTTCCCAAGTTTCAGCAAATTCACCTCTGTCCACCTCATCTTCCCAACAACGTTCTAATGCCTCGTCCACACGCCGTATAGCAAGGTAAAATGCATAAGAACTGTTGAACTTCACCTTGTATGTGCGACATCGAGCAAAACCCAATTCCATGTTCCTTTCCCAATCTTCATACTCCTGAACTGTCGCAAGACGGTGTAGATACCAACGAAGACTGGACGGTGGACGCTGCTCTCCCTTCAAGCAATCCAGATAGTCATTGAACACATAACTAGACTTCTTCGAAAGAGTACACTTCATGCCCAGAACATCGCCCGGAAACTCACCAACATCAACAGCATCAATAGCCGAAAGCGTCGGAGAAAATACCGCAGCAACACTGGTTTTCGTCGCCGAAGAAACAGACATAGCAGCAGGCTTCCGGCCCAGGGCCCGGTTGGACCGGCTCGTGGACCGGCCTGTCCGGTCCCGTGGCCCGGTTGACCGGCCGCCAACCGGATGCATCGTACCGGAACCAAACCGGACGAAATTTTGCGAACTTCCCGGTCTGCCGCCCGGTTGACCGGCCCCCACGCCGGGCTGCCCGGTCTGTGGCCCGGTTGACCGGATTTCTGACCGGATTTTTCCTGGTCGCAAAATTTCGTCTTCTTCCCGATGCTGGTCGCGTTTTTTCGCGATTTTGACCTCCGAAACAGCCATGGATGACCTCCAAACTGCCCCAAACAACTCCAAACTTCCTCCAATCAACCTCCGTCAACCGAGAGCCAAACTCCTCCGATCTTAGAGCCAATCTTCTCCGCAGCAAACCGATCAAAGAGATCGATCAACAACACCTCGCCGTGAGCAACCCAGAAAACTGATACCACATGATATGGTGGATCCAAGCCGATCCACCTAGATTGATGCCCGATCTTTCACAGCGAGAACCTGGGGTAGTAATTCCTCCCAACAACGCGATGAACGCAGCCTGGAGAAGAAGGAACGAATCCAGCAATCAACGGATCGATGAACGATACGCCTCAAACCAAGAGCTAGACAATCCTTGATGAACACAAGAACCTTCGCAGCGGATATAATAGATAACGGCAGCGCCGTACCCCCGGAGGGATGATACACGTGATCACACGCAATAGGGAAACCCTAATCTTTTAGACTAAACTTGTTCTGTCTAAACCCTAGCCGTGCCTCCACCTTATATGAGGGATGGAGTGGCTGGCCAGCCCCTAGTGGGCCTCTCTACCTTGGTTTGGACAGGCCCAAACCAAACTCGACTCGATTTATTAAAAACCCTAATTGGCCCACATATGACCATTACCTAAACTAAGATAATTAAGCCGGTGGAGTCCCGAATCTGGGCTCCACATAGGCCTCCATGCCCGTATCATCCTCCCCTTCAAGAAGCGTTGTCCCCAACGCGTGAGGGTCTTCTGGAAAAGGTGACGTGATATGAACATGACACGTCCTCGCCGTCTTCAAGTCTTGCTTGCCTTCCACACCACATCCTCCCTCGCGGCTCGCTTGACTTGATACAGCACTTGGCGCCTCCTTTCTTCTCCATATGAGCTTGGACTTCGGCGCCAATTCCTTCTTCTTGCGAGGTTTTGATGGACCCCCGGGTCGCCGCACATGACCCCGCACAAGATGTGTAATTCCTGGGCCACATAGATGTCTCACACGTCCATCCTTGCCTCGATGCATCCGCGGTGTCGCGGAAAACTGGACTGCAGTACTCCTAGCACGGTAGTGCCGCTGCCCACTGTCTCCACTGACGCGCTCGCCTACAGCCGGTCTAAGCACCGGTTGACCTAACGGTTGACCGGCCCGGCCGGTCCTGGAGCCGGTCGGCCGGCCCTGGCACCGGGCTGAAACACGATCAGCAATGGCTTCTCTAACCTGCTCGCCTCCCACTCCTCCCACGCGCATCCGCGCCATATGCACCGAAACACCATCGCCGCACCCATCATCAGTCTGTGTACTGACATCAACACAAACTGGAAATGTAGCACATGCTGCAACATCCACATCAATAATAAGTGGAGCTTCATCCGGCTTGTCACCAACAAGAACTGGCTTGTCATCTATAGGCTTGGCTGAAACATCACCAACATCAATGCTCGGAACATCATGCACCTCTTGCTGCACTTTAGGCTTGTGCAACTTCTCTTTACGCACCACTAACTCCACATCGGACTTCATATGATCATCACCCATAGGCTTCAAAGTCCGCTGTTTGCCAACATGCATAAAAGAATATGTATTTGCTCGCCCAAAGATGTGTCACATTGCGATCATACCGCCAAGGACGCCCAAGTAGCAATCCACACACCTCCAATGGCAACACATCGCAATCTATCTCATCAACATAATCACCAACCGTAAATGGCACACGCACCTTGTGAGTAATCTTCAGCATACCACAGCCTATTCAACCACTCAAGATGTTTAGGTTCAGGAAGACGCCATGTAGACAACCCCAATGCTGCCTCCATCGCCTTGCTAATGCCATTAGTACAGCTACCACCATCAATCATCAACTTGCAAGCTTTGCCCTTTACAATGCACTGAGTCTCAAACAAACTCCACCGCTGAACCTTGTCAACTGTCTTGCAAGCATCATCTTGTACCTTCTTGAGTTGCATATTCAGCCCGCTCAATGGTACATCCTCCTCAACAGTCACAATAGTGCTCTTGGTATCAGAGCCAGGTTTCCTCTCCTCTGAAGATTTCACCTCGACCTTAGTGACTATTGGTAGTGGAACAATCTTCTTACTAGTAACTATGCACTTGTCCACTTTCTCTATTGCATGTACAACTCGGGATGGCTGCACACTCTCCTCCATGTATGGTACCACGAAACCACTACGAAGAAAAGTTTTGTAATCTTCCCAAGTTTCAGCAAATTCACCTCTGTCCACCGCATCTTCCCAACAACGTTCTAATGCCTCGTCCACACGCCCGTATAGCAAGGTAAAATGCATAAGAACCGTTGAACTTCCTCTTGTATGTGCGACATCGAGCAAAACCCAATTCCATGTTCCTTTCCCAATCTTCATACTCCTGAACCGTCGCAAGACGGTGTAGATACCAACGAAGATCGGACGGTGGACGCCGCTCTCCCTTCAAGCAATCCGGATAGTCATTGAACACATAACTAGACTTCTTCGAAAGAGTACACTTCATGCCCGTAACATCGCCCGGAAACTCACCAACATCAACGAGCATCAATAGCCGAAAGCGTCGGAGAAAATACCGCAGCAACACCGGTTTTCGTCGCCGAAGAAACAGATATAGCAGCGAGGCTTCCCGCCCAGGGCCCGGTTGGACCGGCCTGTGGACCGGCCTGTCCGGTCTGTGGCCCGGTTGACCGGCCGCCAACCGGATGCATCGTACCGGAACCAAACCGGACGAAATTTTGCGAACTTCCCGGTCTGCCGCCCGGTTGACCGGCCCCCACGCCGGGCTGCCCGGTCTGTGGCCCGGTTGACCGGATTTCTGACCGGATTTTTCCTGGTCGCGAAATTTCGTCTTCTTCCCGATGCTGGTCGCGTTTTTTTCGCGATTTTGACCTCCGAAACAGCCATGGATGACCTCCAAACTGCCCCAAACAACTCCAAACTTCCTCCAATCAACCTCCGTCGATCGAGAGCCAAACTCCTCCGATCTTAGAGCCAATCTTCTCCGCAGCAAACCGATCAAAGAGATCGATCAACAACACATCGCCGTGAGCAACCCAGAAAACTGATACCACATGATACGGTGGATCCAAGCCGATCCACCTAGATTGATGCCCGATCTTTCACAGCGAGAACCTGGGGTAGTAATTCCTCCCAACAACGCGATGAACGCAGCCTGGAGAAGAAGGAACGAATCCAGCAAGCAACGGATCGATGAACGATACGCCTCAAACCAAGAGCTAGACAATCCTTGATGAACACAAGAACCTTCGCAGCGGATATAATAGATAACGGCAGCGCCGTACCCCCGGAGGGATGATACACGTGATCACACGCAATAGGGAAACCCTAATCTTTTAGACTAAACTTGTTCTGTCTAAACCCTAGCCGTGCCTCCACCTTATATGAGGGATGGAGTGGCCGGCCAGCCCCTAGTGGGCCTCTCTACCTTGGTTTGGACAGGCCCAAACCAAACTGACTCGATTTATTAAAAACCCTAATTGGCCCACATATGACCATTACATAAACTAAGATAATTAAGCTGGTGGAGTCCTGAATCTGGGCTCCACATAGGCCTCCATGCCCGTATCATCCTCCCCCCTTCAAGAAGCGTTGTCCCCAACGCGTGAGGGTCTTCTGGAAAAGGTGACGTGATATGAACATGACACGTCCTCGCCGTCTTCAAGTCTTGCTTGCCTTCCACACCACATCCTCCCTCGCGGCCTTCTTGACTTGATACAAAGCACTTGGCGCCTCCTTTCTTCTCCATATGAGCTTGGACTTCGGCGCCAATTCCTTCTTCTTGCGAGGTTTTGATGGACCCCCGGGTCGCCGCACATGACCCCGCACAAGATGTGTAATTCCCGGGCCACATAGATGTCTCACACGTCCATCCTTGCCTCAATGCATCCGCGGTGTCGCGGAAAACCGGACTCGCAGTACTCCTAGCACGGTAGTGCCGCTGCCACCGTCTCCACCGACGCGCTCGCCTACAGCCGGTCTAAGCGCCGGCTGACTCGACGGTTGACCGGCCCGGCCGGTCTCGGAGCCGGTCGGCCGGCCCGGCACCGGGCTGAAACACGATCAGCAATGGCTTCTCTAACCTCGCTCGCCTCCCACTCCTCCCACGCGAATCCGCGCCATATGCACCGAAACACCATCGCCGCACCCATCATCGATCCGTGTACCGACATCAACACAAACCGGAACCGTAGCACATGCTCGCAACATCCACATCAACAATAAGTGGAGCTTCATCCGGCTTGTCACCAACAAGAACTGGCTTGTCATCTACAGGCTTGGCTGAAACATCACCAACATCAATGCTCGGAACATCATGCACCTCTTGCTGCACTTTAGGCTTGTGCAACTTCTCTTTACGCACCACTAACTCCACATCGGACTTCATATGATCATCACCCATAGGCTTCAAAGTCCGCTGTTTGCCACCATGCATAAAAGAATATGTATTTGCTCGCCCAAGCATGTGTCACATTGCGATCATACCGCCAAGGATGCCCAAGTAGCAATCCACACACCTCCAATGGCAACACATCGCAATCTATCTCATCAACATAATCACCAACTCGTAAATGGCACACGCACCTTGTGAGTAATCTTCAGACATACCACAGGCTATTCAACCACTCAAGATGTTTAGGTTCAGGAAGACGCCATGTAGACAACCCCAATGCTGCCACCATCGCCTTGCTAATGCCATTAGTACAGCTACCACCATCAATCATCAACTTGCAAGCTTTGCCCTTTACAATGCACTGAGTCCGAAACAAACTCCACCGCCGAACCTTGTCAATCTGTCTTGCAAGCATCATCTTGTACCTTCTTGAGTTGCATATTCAGCCCGCTCAATGGTACATCCTCCTCAACAATCACAATAGTGCTCTTGGTATCGAGCCGAGTTTCCTCTCCTCCGAAGATTTCACCTCGACCTTAGTGATCGTTGGTAGTGGAACAATCTTCTTACTAGTAACTATGCACTTGTCCACTTTCTCTATTGCATGTACAACTCGGGATGGCTGCACACTCTCCTCCATGTATGGTACCACGAAACCACTACGAAGAAAAGTTTTGTAATCTTCCCAAGTTTCAGCAAATTCACCTCTGTCCACCTCATCTTCCCAACAACGTTCTAATGCCTCGTCCACACGCCGTATAGCAAGGTAAAATGCATAAGAACTGTTGAACTTCCTCTTGTATGTGCGACATCGAGCAAAACCCAATTCCATGTTCCTTTCCCAATCTTCATACTCCTGAACCGTCGCAAGACGGTGTAGATACCAACGAAGACCGGACGGTGGACGCTGCTCTCCCTTCAAGCAATCCGGATAGTCATTGAACACATAACTAGACTTCTTCGAAAGAGTACACTTCATGCCCGAACATCGCCCGAAACTCACCAACATCAACAAGCATCAATAGCCGAAAGCGTCGGAGAAAATACCGCAGCAACACCGGTTTTCGTCGCCGAAGAAACGGACATAGCAAGAGGCTTCCCGGCCCAGGGCCCGGTTGGACCGGCTCGTGGACCGGCCTGTCCGGTCTCGTGGCCCGGCTGACCGGCCGCCAACCGGATGCATCGTACCGGAACCAAACCGGACGAAATTTTGCGAACTTCCCGGTCTCGTCGCCCGGCTGACCGGCTCCCCACGCCCGGGCTGCCCGGTCTGTGGCCCGGTTGACCGGATTTCTGACCGGATTTTTCCTGGTCGCGAAATTTCGTCTTCTTCCCGATGCTGGTCGCGTTTTTTCGCGATTTTGACCTCCGAAACAGCCATGGATGACCTCCAAACTGCCCCAAACAACTCCAAACTTCCTCCAATCAACCTCCGTCGATCGAGAGCCAAACTCCTCCGATCTTAGAGCCAATCTTCTCCGCAAAGAAACCGATCAAAGAGATCGATCAACAACACCTCGCCGTGAGCAACCCGAAAACCGATACCACATGATACGGTGGATCCAAGCCGATCCACCTAGATTGATGCCCGATCTTTCACAGCGAGAACCCGGGGTAGTAATTCCTCCCAACAACGCGATGAACGCAGCCCGGAGAAGAAGGAACGAATCCAAAGAAGCAACGGATCGATGAACGATACGCCTCAAACCAAGAGCTAGACAATCCTTGATGAACACAAGAACCTTCGCAGCGGATATAATAGATAACGGCAGCGCCGTACCCCCGGAGGGATGATACACGTGATCACACGCAATAGGGAAACCCTAATCTTTTAGACTAAACTTGTTCTGTCTAAACCCTAGCCGTGCCTCCACCTTATATGAGGGATGGAGTGGCCGGCCAACCCCTAGTGGGCCTCTTCTACCTTGGTTTGGACAGGCCCAAACCAAACTGACTCGATTTATTAAAAACCCTAATTGGCCCACATATGACCATTACCTAAACTAAGATAATTAAGCTGGTGGAGTCCTGAATCTGGGCTCCACATAGGCCTCCATGCCCGTATCACGAGCATTGTGTGCGTCATCTTCAAGCTCAAGATCTTCATCATCATCTTGTGTTACTTTGTCGTCTGGTGTCAGTTTTTGTTACTCCGAGTCCACATAGAGTACAGTGTGCTTGTTTCCAACCATAGACACAGCCTATCGATATTCGTGACTAGGAACTTCCCCAGAAGAGACTAGTTTTACCGCTCGACAGGCTGCTCATTAGGGTTTTGTTGCTTTGCATATCTTGTTGGCCGTGTTATCAAGGAGTTGAGTCATATAATCAAAAAAAAAAAAAACCAGAGAAAATCGAAAAGAAGCAAAAAGAGCTACATCGCTGCGTGTGTTACAAAAGAAAAATACTAAAAGAAAAGTGTCGTGCTAGTTGAATCAAGTGAAAGGCCTAAGTTTTCTTTACTGCGCCTGTAGTTGAGCAATCTTGTGCCTGTCTCGTTGAGCTTTGCTAGCGTCTCTCTAGTGCATTGCAACCTTTCCTCCATATAGTTGCATTGCCTCATTATATCGCCTTGTGTGAGTATCTTTGGTTGTCTACGGTCAGCGCTAGAGCTTGTTATTGGTGCAAATAGGTAGCCTACCTACAGCCCCACATATACCCTGCTTTGTCGTGTGATTGTTCTTATACCCTTGATATTCGCTCGCTACATCCGTGCACTAGTTGTTCCTACAAGTGGTAAGCAACACTAATTTACTTTGGAACGGTAAGATTTCCTTTTCTTATCAGTTTTGAGTGAGTTGTGAGAGTACCACCATATATTTTTGATTTAGTGCACTAACCTACTAATCATGTCTCGCTAGTGATCATAAGATTGTTAACCAGGAGAACAAGGATTCTCGCAGATATTATTAACTCGGAGGGAGTTTCGTGCTCTTCGTAATGAGATGCGACGTGAATTCCGCGCTCGAGATGATGAGCTTAAGGGTACAGCTTGACGAGATCAAACAAACGCCGGATGCTACTAATGCAACTGTCACTGGATTGGCTGATCAAGTGACGGATATACAGCGCAATATTGCAGACATGCTCATCGCTATTGAGAACTTGACTGCACAACAACAACAACAAGAAGATGATGAAGATCTTGAGCTTGAAGATGACGCACACAATGCTCGTGGTGCGCCTCGTGGTCATCATCCTCGTGGTTGGGTTCCACTTGGCCGCAATGGTCGTGGACAGGATGAAGAAGATGGATTGGGTAAGCCCAAGTTTTCCATACCCAAGTTTGAAGGAGGAGCTGATGTTGAAGAATATCTCACTTGGGAGCTTAAGATTGAGAAGTTGTGGAGCTTACATCCCAACTACTCTGAAGATAAGAAGATCAAGCTTGCTTCTTCTGAATTTGATGGTTATGCATTGCGTTGGTGGGATTCTTTGGTTCGTAACCGCGACGAAGATGGTGCACAACCTATCCGTACATGGCGTGCAATGAAGGAGGTTATGACGTCTCGTTTTGTGCCTACAAATTACATGCGGAATATATTTGATAAGCTAACACTATTGAGGCAAGGTGTGAAGACTGTTGATGAGTACTACATGGAGATGGAGATGCTTATGCAGCGTGGTCGTGGTCGTGTCCGTGAGTCTCTAGAGATGACAATGCAGCGTTTTCTCAATGGATTGAAGTATGATGTTAAAGGCATTGTTCGTCATTACACCTACATCAATATGAATCAACTGTTACATCATGCAAGGGAAGCTGAATCACAGTTGGCTGAAGAAGCAAAGGTTAAGGGACGTGCTACGGGAGCTGGGCGTTTTACACCCCGCGCGCCCTCTACGGCGCCGACGCCTTCGACACGCTCCGTTCCTTACTCTACTCCGCCTAGCAAACCGGTCTCCAATGTATCTAATGCAAAGAAGTCTGAATCTGCTGCAAGTACGAGTGGTTCTGGTATGTCTACTACGCGCAACCGCGATATGCTTTGCCATACATGTAGTGGCAAGGGTCACTTCAAGAGAGATTGTCCTAACCGCAAAGTCATGTTTATCAATGAGGACAATGAGTATGAGACTGGAGATGATGTTGATCCAAATGCTCCAGATAATGATGACTATGACACTGATGGTGAAGATGCATATCCTTCCGATGCTCGCACCATTGTTGTGTCGCAGCCGTGCTCTTAATGTGTTGCCTAGTGCATCTACTCAACGCTGCAATTTGTTCCAAACCAAAGCTTTAGTTGGTCCTGACAAGGCTTGCAAGGTCATTATTGATGGCGGGAGTTGCCGTAATTTAGCAAGCAAGGAGTTATGTACCAAGCTGAAGTTGAAGTATCTACCGCACCCGCATCCATATTATATTCAAGTGGTTGAGCGACAATGGTGAGATGAAGGTAAACCACATGGTGCGTGTTGAGTTTGCGATTGGACCGTATAAGGATTGCATTGACTTCGATGTGGTTCCTATGACGGTTTGTCACCTCTTATTGGGTCGGCCTTGGCTCTATGACCGTTCGTGCAACACAATGGCCGTGCCAATACATATCACTTGGAGTACAAGGGCAAGAAAATTAACTTACAGCCTATGTCACCACAACAAATTGTCAATGAGTCTCGTCAGAAGATCGAAGTGAATTTGGAGGATGCACCTCTAGATAGGCGAGAGAATTGTAATGTTGTGAGTAATATAACGAAAAGTGAGAGAGTGAATTCCTTAGTCTCATTAGCCACCAAAGAAGACATGAGAGAATTTAGTGAGGATCCTATGGCCATGCCTCTTGTGCTTTTGTACAGGGGTACGGTTTTGGTTTCTAACGACATGACCCCTCTTCCTCTTGGTGTTTCTAATGTTTTGCAGGAATTCGGCGACGTGTTTCCGGAGGAGGTTCCCGCAGGACTACCACCATTGCGAGGTATTGAGCATCAAATTGACTTGATTCCCGGAGCATCGCTGCCCAATAGGGCGCCATATCGCACTAATCCCGAAGAGACGAAGGAGATATAGAAGCAAGTACAAGCGCTACTCGACAAAGGTTATATTCGCATAAGCCTTAGTCCTTGTGCTCGTTCCTGTTATTCTAGTTCCTAAGAAAGATGGTACTTGGCGTATGTGCGTAGATTGTAGAGCTATAAACAACATTACTATTCGATATCGTCATCCTATTCCCCGTTTAGAGGATATGCTAGATGAATTGAGTGGTGCTCGCTGTGTTCTCTAAAATTGATTTGCGTAGTGGCTATCATCAAATTAGGATGAAAGAAGGGGATGAGTGGAAAACCGCCTTTAAAACAAAATTTGGTTTATATGAGTGGTTAGTAATGCCTTTTGGGTTAACTAATGCACATAGCACTTTCATGAGACTGATGAACCATGTTTTGCGTGAATTTATTGGCAAATTTGTGGTTGTGTACTTTGATGATATCTTAATCTACAGCCGCAATGAATCTGATCATACTATACATATTCGACATGTTTTGCAAGTGTTGCGTGATAATCAACTCTATGGTAATCTTGAGAAGTGCACATTTTGCAAAGATAAGGTCATATTTCTGGGTTATGTTGTCTCTAAGCATGGAGTAGAAGTAGATGTATCTAAAATTGAAGCTATTCAAAATTGGCCTACTCCCATGAACGTGAGTCAAGTAAGAAGTTTTCATGGTCTAGTTGGGTTTTATCGCAGATTTGTGCCCAACTTTAGTACTATTGCTGCACCTTTGAATGAATTGACCAAAAAGGGTGTTGGTTTTGAGTGGGGCGCAGCCCAAGATCATGCTTTTGATGAACTTAAGAGATTGTTAACTTCTGCACCGTTGCTTGCACTTCCTGATTTCAATAAGCAATTTGAGATTGAATGTGATGCTAGTGGTATTGGAATTGGTGGTGTGTTGATGCAAGAGGGTCGCCCAATTGCATATTTTTCTCGAGAAACTTTCGGTGCTAAGTTGAACTATCCAATATATGATAAAGAATTGTATGCTTTAATTAGAGTTCTTGATGTTTGGCAACATTACTTGTGGCCAAAAGAATTTATCATACATTCTGATCATGAAGCTTTGAAATACCTGAAAGCCCAATCTACTTTGCATAAGCGTCTAGCTAAGTGGGTTGAGTTCATTGAGTCTTTTCCATATATTATTAAGCATAAGAAGGGAAATGATAATATTGTTGCTGATGCTCTATCTAGGAAGAATATGCTATTAACTCAACTTGATGTTAAAATTCCCGGTTTAGAGATACTATGTGATTTGTATGCCACTGATCATGATTTTGCTGAACCATATCGCTTATGTGCTCTTGGTAAAGCATGGGAAAAATATCACATACATGATGGGTTCTTGTTTAGGGCTAACAAACTATGTGTTTCAGAATCGTCTGTGCGTTTGCTCTTATTGCAGGAATCACATGCTGGAGGTTTGATGGGTCACTTTGGGCGTGAGAAGACGCTACTCATGCTAGCTGACCACTTTTATTGGCCAAAGATGAGGCGGGACGTGGATAAATATGTGCGGAGATGCATTACTTGCAACAAGTCCAAGTCCAAGCTGAAGCCTCACGGTTTGTATACTCCTTTACCGGCACCTACTACACCATGGGAAGATATTAGTATGGATTTTGTGTTGGGTTTGCCACGTACTAAGAGAGGCCATGATTCTATATTTGTGGTAGTGGATAGATTCTCTAAGATGTCCCACTTTATTGCCTGCCACAAGAGCGACGATGCGTCGCATATTGCTAACCTGTTTTTTAGGGAGATTGTACGTCTACATGGAGTCCCAAAGACTATTGTTTTTGATCGTGACGTGAAGTTTATGAGCTACTTCTGGAAGACGCTTTGGAGGAAGCTGGGGACAAAGCTGCTGTTTAGCACTACTTGTCATCCCCAAACCGATGGTCAAACTGAAGTGGTGAATAGAACATTGTCACAACTGTTGAGATCCATGATCAAGAAGAACTTGAAGGAGTGGGAAGAGTGTTTGCCGCATGTGGAGTTTGCTTACAACAGGGCGGTGCATTCTACCACGGAGCTATGTCCTTTTGAGGTGGTATATGGTTTCAAACCCATTACTCCACTTGACTTGTTGCTTTTACCCATACATGAGAGAGTTAATATGGAGGCATCAAAGAGGGCAGATTTTGTGAAGAAGATTCATGTGAAGACTAAAGAGTTGATTGAGAAGAAAGGCAAGAGCAATGCTTCCAGGATGAATAAGAAGCGCAAGGAGATGTTGTGCAAGCCTGGTGATTTGGTCTGGGTACATTTTCGCAAGGATAGGTTCCCGAAGCTGAGGAAGTCTAAGTTGAAGCCTCGTGGTGATGGTACTTACAAAGTGCTTGCCAAGATCAATGATAATGCATACTCGATAGATCTTCCAGAGGATGAGTTTGGTGTCAGTAATTCTTTCAATGTTGCTGATTTGACACCATATGATGGAGAAGACCTTGGAGCGTCGGGGTCGACGCCTTTTGAAGGGGGGAGATGATGAGGACATCCCTACTACACTACTACCTCCGTCATTACCAATCGAAGATGAACCTGCTGTGAAGCTCAAGTCCAATGAAGTCAGGATTGGACCAATGACACGAGCTCGTGCGAAGCTATTTAAACAACAGGTGAACTTGTTCCTAAACGATACCTTGATTGATGAGAACTTTATACTACCTAAATCCTATTACTTGTGTATCATCAGGTATGAAGAGGAGACAAGCATCGCACGAGGAGGAGAGGAGCAGCTGGACGTGAAGATGGACGTGAAGCTGGACATGGAGCTGGACATGAAGATATCTCATGGATGCGCGAGGGAGGAGCGGGAGGCATGCGCGAGAGGAGAAGAAGAAGTCCAGGCCGGTCCAGAACCCGGTCAGACCGGCCGCCACGCCGGGTCGCCCGGTCCCTGGCCCGGTCGACCGGCCGCCAACCGGCCGCCAACCGGAGGAAGCCCCTCGTACCGGACGAAAACCGGAAACCTCGCAGATTTCCGGTTGCCGACCGGTTGACCGGACCACAGACCGGACCGGCCGGTCCACAGCCCGGTCGACCGGATTCCAGACCGGACCAGTCCGAGTCTGTCTCGACCAGATCTATTCTGGGTCGGTTATTTTCGTACTTTTTGGACCTGAGGTCGTCCCAGACGCCTATATAAGTCCCTGGGACGCCCCACAAGTTGCTTGAGACCACGTTTAAGATAAACCCTAGTTCTTAGTTGTTTGTTCTGCAAAACTATTGAATTACCTACACCATATTGCTTGGATATTGTGTAGATCCTGTTTAAGTTTTGTGTGATCTGCTGTTCCATTGGGAATTAGACGGTTGCAACTTACCGCTTCGTGGTCGGCGGCTACGTGCGCAAGTGTGTGGAGTTGCGAATATCTTGCAGGGTTGAGAGCTGTTGCATTGGCGACAGGGACCAATCGAGAGATCTCGTTGCGTCATACAAGTTATCATCCACTACATCGTCGTGTTTCTCCGCTGCCATCACCCCGTGATCATTATCACCACCGTTGCTTACTGAGAAGATCGGGCTACCCCTTATCATCTGTGCTATGCGACACTGAAGGATAAGGAAGATCAGATGAAGAAAGATGTATACACTTTTGTCTGTTATGTTCAACTCATGATTACCAGCACCTTCTTCAATGCTATTGTGATTTTCCCGGTGTGCTTATTTTATTTATCTGCAGCCGGAGTTCAAGATTATAGCCAGTAAGGCCTAGAGAATTTTAGCTTCTAGCTTGGACAAGCGAAAATGTACAAAATGGACGGCTGCCCAGATGTGGTATGGCAAAGCTTGACTCTCTGAAATCTGCAATTCTTTTTATAATATAGCTTGGTTCTTTCTTGCCAGTTAAGTTATGATGCTGACAAAGTTTCTCCAATATACATATGCTCGAATGCAAATGTTGAATACAGAAAAGATACATATAAGAAGATATGTCGATTCACTCTTGTATTTACTTCTCAACCTGTAAGCATATGTTTTGATAATTTTTCTAGATTATTATTATTCAGCATCTTATAATTTTCCTGCATTGTTATTATTCTTGTATTTACGTGATGGATCTTTTAATTATATATGTATAACTAAACTACTGATTTTTTTCTACTGTTCTTAAATTTTTATTATCAGATTGGTCGGTCGATCAAAGAAGATGAAACTAGCATGACGTTTTCAGCCTTAGATTGATGTTGGATTTTAAGTGACAATACTCGAGAAAATTGAACTGGTAACAAGTTTGTCAGCCCAAGGGCTACATGTGCCATTCATTGCAGGTAACTACTGCTCTAGAAGTTATCGGATGTCCCCGAAGGGACCTCTAGAAGTTATCAGCTTACAGTAAAAACAAATAATGATCAGTACGAAGATAAGTAATAATTATGATTTATAAGGATTCTTCACTCCTTGCTTGTATCGGTTATGCATTTCTAGAGGTGTCTGGGGGTGGCAATGTTCAGTATGAGCTGAAGAACATTATCCCTGTAGATTAGACCCGGGTTTTTTTATATCTTGCATCCACAATTTAATTATTCTATGGATTTGCTTAGAAATTTGATTGGTTCAGGTTGTTAGGTGATTGACAGGCTGAAAGAAACCTACCATGAACTATTGTTGTTTGGTATCCAAGGGATTGACTGGCAAGGTGTGCCTTCCTTTAAAAATTCTCCATGTAGTTGAATCCAATTAATTTACCTACTTATGCCCAGTTGACTAGGCACAAATCATTTAAGAGGATTTGTTGCTTCGATCTTTAGAAATATCTATATGCATGAGAACTCAAGGTTCGGACTCCTGATTTGCCAAGTTATCTCCACAAATATAAAAAGACCTAAAGTGGCAGATTAATCTGTGCCATCGAATTATCTGATCCACCAGTTTAGTGGAAAAACAGTGTTGGACACCCACAATCCACCCACGAATCATCAAAGCGCCAGCTAAAAAAAGAAAAGAAAATATCAAATCGCTAAACACTCTTTTCCAGCAAACGCCGCCGCCCCACGCACACGCCGCACCACCCATCTATCATGTCTATCTAACCTCATGCCCATTCAATCTTAATTGCTTAGTTTGAACTATTGAAATTACAAATGAGTTTTTTCAGTTGATAGTAATGATTCTAAATTTCCTAAATCTAAGCTATGAATACCTTTGTGCTAAATGGTGAGTGTTATCAGACTCTACCCAATGGCATATTGGTTGAGCCAAATTGCCATACAAGTGGTTCTTACATTTATCACTCCAATCTACACATTCCTTGATGCAGCCTATCAATTCTTTCAAAATAAATACTATTATTAGAAAACTTGATATGAGCATCAAGAATGTCTTTTTTTACGTGTTCTTGCCTGTTTGTTGTGCCACGTCTCCTTATCTGTGAATCTGAAAAAAGAATTAATGTGTCAAGCTGCCAAATCTATTGTTAGTATCTCATCCTCTGTCGGTATATATAAATCATTCATGCCTCTCTACTTAGGATTGATCGCCCCCAAATTTGCATGTGTCTGCTAATGATTGCATGAATCTGCAGACTGGGAGCCGTTGATGAAGTATCCTGGTTTGTGGAATGAACCGGCGTTCTTTTGATAACTGTACATCTAATTCCCTCTAACCATCTGTTGATTCGATGTGTCTGCTAATGATTGCACGAATCTGCAGACTGGGAGCCGTTGATGAAGTATCCTGGTTTGTGGAATGAACCGACGTTCTTTTGATAACTGTACATTTAATTCCCTCAAACCATCTGTTGATTCGATATGTCAATGAACCACTAACCAAGATCTGTATGATGCTAATGCTAATCTGATTTTATTAAAAAGGAAATGGCACTTTATTTTTAACACATGACTACAATATTGATTATGATATATTATCACAGAGTGAGAATTTTGTCAGGTGATTTACCAGCTATTGCAAAATCTATTTGGCAGAATTATATTGTTTTGAAAGCCACCTCTAATTCTACATGTACCATGATGTATGCTTTCTGAATTTTGGAATCCAATTGGTTTAACTACCCAGCTTGCAAATGTGCACAACCAAAGCATCCTCTGGCAGGGCAATTTTTTTCTTCAGGAATTTATGGGTGAAATGGCGGGATATGCAGAGTTTATAGTTACTTATATAGCTGCAAATGACTTAGCTGAAGCTCAGACATGGATGGGGAGTCATGGACCTATATTATCGGTTAACCGAACTGCCGGTTAATTAGAAAACCAATATTATTCCAGTGCCCATTTAGTACAACCTGAATTATAGAAAAACCTAATAAACCGAATCGAATATTTGATTAGAACTGAATGCCCACCCGGCGGTGCTGCATTATGTCCAACAAAAATCCCAAAACGTCAGCGTTATATGGCCACAAAGTGCAGCTTTAGAGTTTTTTTACAGTACAAATACATTATATTATGAAAGCATCGTGTAATTTCTGACGCAGTACACAACAACATATACCTATTTCCCATCACTTTTATTCGCTTTTTATGCACAACATAAGTGCAGATTGTGCGGAAGAAAAAGTCTACGACCATTATATTATCTTGGCTTGGCTATAGCTTGCAGGGGAGTAGCCATCGTCATCGTCAACCCAAGCTTCTCCGACATATCCACACCATTTTCCTTGACATCGAGTGGCAGTGTCCATTCAAAACGATGCAACAGCGAGCCGAGCATGGCGTGAAGCATCCTAGTCGCGAGCGGCAGGCCGAGGCAGATGCACCTCCCGGCGCTGAACGGGATGAACCTGAAGTCTGCCCACAAGTTCTCGTGCTGCATGAACCTCTCCGGGAGGAACTTGTCCGGCTCCGTCCATACCTCAGGGTCATGATGGATCGCCCACAAGTTCACCAACACAGTGCTCCCTTTGGGGATGGTGTAGCCTTGTATCTCCACCGTGGCCTCTGCCTTGTTTGGTACCAGTGGCACAACCGCGTGTAGGCGAAGTGTTTCTTTGACAACTGATTGGAGGTAGGGAAGCTGGTTGATGTCGGAGTATTCAACGTGTGTCTTTGAGCCAAGGACCATTTTGAGTTCTTGCTGTAGTGTTGTCATAATTCGTTGATCTTGCAGTAATTCAGCCATTGCCCACTCAACTGTACTCGAGATTGTGTCGATGGCTGCAAGAAATATGTCCTGAAATTTGCAACTATATATATTACAGGACCAAATGATGGCAGCAAAATTTGTACTGCTGCTATTTTAGAATTAAAGTGACAAAAAGTTTTGTCGTGAAGGACAAGTGGCAACTATTTCCATGTTCAGATATCAATTTCAATTGTCTTGAGTATCACCACACACATGTGAGAAACCAAATTAACACTACGCCGAATAAGACATTTTTTCTGAGAAACTCCGTCAAACATCATATAGTCAACATTTTTCAACTTCAACTGCTTACTTAACTAATTTTATATTCATTATTCACAATCTGAATTAGAATAATTATATTTATACAAATGTTTCCCATTTTTTAGTACATAAATTTCACCCAATACATATAAAAACAATGGTCACAATCTTACTAGAATGAACTGCTAAAACTAAGTATAGTTAAATAGAAAGCTAGTAAATACTCCCTCCGTTATTTTTTAATTGACTCGAATTTAGTACAAAGTTGTACTAAATTCGAGTCAATTAAAAGAGACCGGAGGGAGTATATGACAAAATATTATGTCCACGTGTACATATTTCAGTAAGTAATTTTATTATTATTTAAAACTGGGCATGCTTATTTACATGTCATCCATTATGTGTAACTCACATATTCGAATTTTGTATGGTCCATTTGTCATATTAATATTTCAAGTGTCGAGCATGTCTAGTATATTTTATCAAGAAGAAATAAACATAGAATAGTAATGATGATAAATATGTACATACTTAAAGTATTATTTATCCAAGATGGTCCAACCATAACTTACATATCATGTATCGTTTCAATGTCGAGGTTCATGCTTTAATTGCTAATTATTTTATTTTTGTCTTAATAACGTTTCAAAACATCTATTAATCATATCAACCTAAGCACTTTGCCTCCACCAGCCCAGCAAAGTAAGGGGGCTCGTATTTACCGCTTTTGAAGCAAATAGACGTTGCATGGCCTAGTAGTTACAACATGTGTTGACAACTAGGGCGGCCCATTATCACAAATATTGTTATCATTTTTATTAGTGTAAAAAATATTTTTAGATTTTTTACTTTAATAATCTTGTTATACTGTTAAAGTATAGTTTCTTACTTCCATACATCTCGGATGCCAATTTTATTTTATTACATGTATCCATAAATAAAAATAATAATTGAATATATTCATCATTTGACTAAAACACTCATATAATTCGAAAAATATTTTATTTGATAATGAATATTAATTATTTATGAGTGATGCGCATACATAAGAAAAAAACTATTTATATATATCAAAACAAATGATCTGGTATTTAAAACTGGTCATGATGTGAATTTTTTAAAATCAAAGGTAAAAGTAGTAATAAAGACAAAGTAAGAAAGGAAATGATGAAAGAAGAAGAGGATGAGGAGGGAGAGGAGTCGGGGAGAAGAAATCAAGAAACAAATAACGGAAATTATGTGGAATAGAAAGAAAATTAAAATGAAAAGAAAGCAAACAAAATATAAAAACTTAAAAATAATACTTTTTTTTGCAGGCCCATGTACATGTGAGAGGTACCGATAGTTCAACATAGAGGAGGTAGTAAAACACCCACGATAGACTGAATATTGTAAGGTTTTTCTTGTTATTTTTGTATGTGCTTCGTGAGGGCGCCTCAACGTGGACGCGACCCGAGCTTGGTCTTTAGGGCATCTCCAGCGGGCCGACGCATTTCTTCTCCGTTTGCGTCGGCCTTCGGACGTCATGTGGCCCAGGGCGACCGTTTGCGTTGGGTACCTCCAGCGGTGCGGACGTATTTTTTTAGCGGGGACAACGTCAAGCTCGCTAATGGCGTTTTACGTCCCGTCGAGGACTGCCGCCGGCGATTAACTGTTCCCGCGTGACGACGATCGTTCCCGCGTGCCCAAAACATTGGCAAGTTTCGCTGGCGTTTCGCGCGCGCGGGAAACGACCTGCGCGGCAACGCCGTTTCCCGCCCCGCCGTGGCTATATATGGTGGACACCGGCAGCGGCGACGGACAAACCTCAAGCTAAACCATACCATCCATCCATGGCCAGGAAGAACCTTAGTTGGGAGCACGTTGTTCAGATGTGCCGCCACCTCCACCCGGAGGAGGAGGAGGAGGTAGTCGCCGCCGGCGTTGAGGCCCAACAGCTGGACCTGGAGGCGGCGGCGGCACAGGCGGAGGTTGTGGAGGCGGTGGCGAAGGCGGCAGAGCGCGCCGAAGGGCGCCTCGCGGCGACCAGGGCGGAGATCTCCAACGCCATGGTCGAGCTCGCCGACGCCAGGGCGGAGCTCGCGGAGGCGCGGGCGGCGATGGCGGCCCCTCCGGCGACCCCACCAGCGGACACCGTCATCCACGACATCGCGGACGACGACGCCCCCGTCCTCGGCCGCTTCGACTGCGCCGGCGACCAGCTCGTTCTGGTCACGTCCTTCGAGACCCTCGCTGGGGACGCCCAGCGCCGGCAGGCGCGGTTTGGCGGAGGAGGAAGCCAACAGCTATGCGATCGCCATGGCTGGGGGTTACTATGCTCCAACCTGGACTCGCTCCAGCGGAGGGCCCCTTCTCCCGCGCGGGTCGAGCAGGAGAACCGGGAGCTGGCGGTCGCCATCGCCGCCAGAGACGAAGCGGTGGCGGTGGCGGCTAGGGACAGGGCCCGCTTCGTCGCCCAGCTGGCGGGGTTGCAGGGGGTGGCCCAGGCGAAGGAGGCGGCGGCCCAGGCTGCGGCGGAGGAGGCGGCGGCCCTGGCGACGGTGGAGGAGGCCAACTCTATGGCCAGGACACTCATGTGGGACTCCTCTCTGGCCGAGGCCCTCGAACGCCGCAGGCGGGACGAGATGTCCGATCGCCGGCGTGCCCGGCGTGCGGAGTGTGCGAAGCGCTCGCGCTTCGACGACGGCGCCGGCCCCTCCGGCGGCCAGTAGTAGGTCGCGCTTCTGCGAGTAACCGAGGCAGGTGTAGGCCACGCGACGGCGAGTAGGTACGGCCATTGTAGTTTTAGGTTAACTCGACTAACCATCTCTGTAAAGATGGTCCTTTTGGCCAATCAATAGTAATGAAAAAAATCTTTTGCTTACCTACTCACTGCCAACCGGGCCCGGATGCACCCAACGCGGACACTTTCCGCGTCCGCGGAGACGCAAACCTGGCGCATATTTGGGCCAGGTTTGCGTCTCCATATGGGCTAGGTTTGCGTCTCCGCGGACGGCCCGGTCACTTTGCGTCGCCCCGCTGGAGCAGGGCCCAGACGCATTTCCGGTCACGGCGGACGAAAACGGTCGCTCAACGTCCGTTTGCGTCACGCGGGAACAGTTAATCGCCGGCGGCAGTTCTCAACGAGACGGTCTCGTAAAACGCCATTAGCGAGCTTGATGTTGTCCTCGAAAAAATGCGTCCGCACCGCTGGAGGTACCCGACGCAAACGGTCGCCCTTGGCCACATGGCGTCCACGAGCTAACGCAAACGGACATTTCGGACGTCCGAAATGCGTCGGCCAGCTGGAGATGCCCTTATGACTGATGTCGAAGAGTTAGTGCTGCCTCGGTTTCTTCTGCATTGTATCCTACTATCATCATGATCTTCTCCTTTGGCAGTCTAGTGATGAAGAAATGGTTCATGAACTTGCCTTATAAGGGGTGTGTCCACGGCCAAGGCGTGTTCCATTCTTTTATTATTTTTATGGGAATGGCAAATATTTTCAGTCCTTGTGGTGGGCAACTTATGTTACTACTTAAATGCTAGTAAGAGATTGTTCATGTCTATGGTCTTTCCCCAATTATTTATACCGGGTGCATCGAAGAACATCGAGATGCGCGACTTTCGTAAATTTAGAGTTTATCAATGTTCTCTGTTGGTTGCTTTTGTTTCAGGTTCTCTGATCCGACATAAAGTGTTATCTTAACTAATTGAGTCAGATCGTTGGTCTTAAAAAAAATCTAGTGCAGAATATTCGGCCTGTCTTGGAGGAGATGGAGAAGCATGACCTAAAGGTTTAGTAAGTTAACGGAACTATTAAGCAAACTGAAAATTTGAACATGCTGTGCAAGAAACGTTTGGTGATATGCATCCGCATGCTTACCGTGAGAAAAGCCCTGATAAAATCCCGGTTGACGTTCACCAAGCTGTCGTCGAGGTCGACGTCGTCCTTCCCTTGCTCCTCCATGTCGAGCATCACGTCCAGCAGGTCGTCCTTACGCTGACCGCCGCCACGGACATGGCTGCGCTGATCAATCTGTTGGTCGATGAGCTGGTAAACCCTCTCCAGGTGCCTCGTTAAGACGCGCCGCATGCTCTGGAGGTCGGCGGCCGCGAGCGCCGGGAAGAAGTCGGAGACGTTGGGCTTGAGGGAGAAGGCCACGGCCTCCCGCGCGAACACGTGCATCTCGCGGGACGTCGCCTCGTCGAGCTCGGCCGAGAACATGGCGCGCCACTGCAGGTCCGCCATAGCCGCGAACGCCGCGCGGCCGACATCCACGGTTCGCATCAACTTTGCGAAATTTTGTCAAAATAGACCACCTGCCCCAAATCATTGACAAAAAGGACCACCTGTGAGACAAATTGACAAAAAAGACCACCTTGTATGTGGCGGCAGAGCCCCCAAGCGACACGTGGAGGATGCCGCCGTGGTGTGTGGCGGCAGGGACCCGCCGCCGTACTGTCTGGCGGCACGTTAGCCGGTCCTCCGCGCCGTCAGCCGCCGTCGACCGTCGCGGGCCATGCCGCCGGAGCATGCGGCGGCAGGCTGACGTGGCCGCGCCTCCAACGCAGGTGGCGGCAGGGCCCAGCTCAGCTCCAACCGGCACTGACTTTGAGGCAGGTCTGAGCGGGAAATCAGGCCGACAGGCCCCATCCATGACACTGATTTTGATAATTCGCTGCACTGATTTAGAAGCGACAACGCGACCTGAAACTGTCAGAGATTCCCGCTCGATACAGGAAATTAACCACCGAAAGCGGCCTATATGCGTAGGAATTCTGTGCTGATACAGCAATTAGAGCACCGACAGCCGATACCAATAATTCTACACTAATTTTTTGGTACTGCTCACACTAATTGAAGACTATATAAGTCGGCTTCCCCGCATAGAAATCGAAGCAGCAGGAGTGTGCCTTCTCCGCGTCTCTGTTTCGTGCGAAAAATATTGGAGTGAGTATGAGTGTGCCTTGCTCGGACCAGGATTTTAGGCCGATGAAGGGGAAGAATGCAAGCTTGCCACCGGGGGTGAGAGCAGAGAGGTGTTGGTGCGGCCGCCTTGCAAAGGTGAAGGAGGTGGTTGATTTTTCCGATAAGTTCGGCATGAAATATTTCATGTGCGCGAGCTATGATCATGATCCACCAAGGCAAACAAGTTCATCGTCCTCGAGGCCTGCGGTATGTTCTAAGAGCATGATTAAAAAAAATTAATTTTATGTCATTAATTTTCGTTTATTAATCGTATTTTTTGTGTTGTAGTCTCCCCCGCCCCTTTGCATGTGGTTTCATTGGATAGACCAGGAGCAGCCGGATTGAGCACGCCGTGAGGTGGAGGAAAAACAGCGGCGTGCATGGGCAATGTTCCATGAGGAAGAGCGTTTCGAAAAGGCTATGGCTAATGATAAGCAGAAAGAGAGAGACAGATACAAAAATTAAGGGCGGAGCAAGCTCGAAATCGTGAGGTGTATCAGAAGAGGATGGATGATGAGGCTGCACGTAGGTATGCAGAGAAAGAGGTGCGCAGAGAGGCCCGTGAAGCGGAGAGGAAGAGATTAAGGGAAAGAGCTGCCGAGGCGCAAGCGGCAGAAGAACGCGGCGACAAGTCCGGAAAATGGCCACGGTGGACACAGGGCAAATAGAGTGATCTGTTGTACTAGCTATGTATGTTAAATTCAGTTTTACTTTCGCGTTGTATCTTAAAATTCGTTGCAGTTATTATGTTGTATCTTAAACGTTTTTACTTATGTTGCATCTTCATTATTGGAGTTAATTTAGAAATTAAACTTATTGGAAGTAATATTAATATGTCTCTCAAATACATAGAAAAATGTCTCATACATAGATTAAATGTCTGTCGCGCGCATAGATAAATATATGATACATAGAAGTAAGGTCCATTTGTATCATTCCTGTCGACGACGACGACGTTGCTGCCGTGGCCTTGGACCGGAAGGCGACAACCGGGGACGAGGGGGATGAGGTGGATGCAAACCTCGGCCGTACTGATTTTCCTCATCCTCTGTACGTGTCTCATCTGCTGGCGATGGAGTCTGAAATATGTTTGGAGATTCCTGATTTGGGGGAATCAAACTGGCATCTGTGCCGAAAATAGCACCTCCAAAGAATTCTTCAACTATCCCGGTAACATCATCGCGAGGTTGTTGGGAAATGCTGCCGTAGTATTGTGATTGCTGTGTCATATTGGGCCATGTCGGGACTAAAGATTCCTGCGTATTAAATGGCTCCGTCAGAAACATGCACGCAATAATCATGTATGTAATTAACATTAATTAACCTGAGTTGGGTATTGCGATTGCATGTGGTCACGACCACGCAGTGGAGGCATATTGTAGCCTAAACCAGCTCCCATGTTGGACCACGTAGGGTCAACAGATTCCTGCGAACGTGAACGACATGTTATTAGTACGCATGTAAATAATCACGTGTCGGTACGTAATTATTAAATATGAGCATACCTGAGTGTTCAATCTTTGCGAGTACTCGCCTTCTGTGTAGGAGTATCGTTGTCCAGATGGATATGACGGAAAATGATCGTTCTCCTAATAAAATTGTGAAAAAAATGTGTCATTGTTGTAAGTTCAGGAGGAATGTATGTACGCAAGTTGATTACCTGTGTGGCGCCATGGCGTTGAGATATGTGTGCGGACTGTGATCGTTCAAGTAGAGATGAGTCGCGTCGTGGATTAGATGTATGCGAGGTAGAGGGAACTGGTACGGTCGGTGTGGCCGATGGCTGGCTAACACGTACCATACTCGGTCTGTTCGATGGTGCCTCCGGCATGTCGAATGCTCGGCTGACAACATCGTCGTGACGACTGCAACCAAGCCGCCTAAGCCCTTTAATGGCAGTATTAAAAATACGTTTTACCATGGATTTTCCCTCCGAACTATCCATGTTGCGCAACTGCAAAGTGTTGTGGGCATCCTCTGCGATCTGCCTAAACTCGTCAATCTGAATGAAAAAAAAAATTAATATTGCCTATGAACACAAGTTTTCTGAATTATATTTATATAGAAAGTACCGAAGTGTCACGGTGGTAAGCTGAGGCCCATGTGAGATGTGCCGGACTCGATGGTGGGGGACCGGTGAGCAGAGTCCGTGTGCTAGCGCGGTACCATTCATTATACGCTGCCAATATCTCACCGTTGTACCGTCTGCATTAGTGGTAAATTACGTTAGCACGTACATGATGATAAGATGAATTAAAATATATAATTACCTATTTTCGCGTATTCCATCGGACTCTGCTTCATCAATCCATTTCGTAATCCATGTTTGATTACGCTGACTCCAGTCGAAACAACTCATGCCTTTATTATCTTGTCTACAATCCAATAAGTTTCGTTAAATAATGAAATAGATCAATACAAATGCAATTCATTGTTTCTATTATAGTGAGTGAACTTACGTATGAACATCAGCAACAAGTCGTCTTGGTGATGGTGGGGGAACATCCTGATGCAGACCAAACTGCCGCATGACACGCTCTGGGTTGTATGGCTCAACCATCCAAATAAACAGTAGGTTGCATCGTGTGAACCACCACCGTCTGTCTCGCAGCATACCTGGTGGTGGTTTAAGAAGACCCCAGACAATGTACACGTCGTGTTCCGTAAATGGGTCCCATTTAACCATGGTCTCCTGTAGCTCCTCAAACTGTTGGTGGTATTCTGGGTAGCAACCATGTGCCACATTATTGGACCACCGTTTTTTAGCATGTACCCATCGACTTCCAAAAGTAAGAGGGGCATATTGTTCGGTGTGACCACCGTAGGGGTGAATTGGGTTCATTATCTGGGGACGCCCAACGGGGAGGTACTCCCACGTCCATAACTGAAGAAACTCTGCGCTTACAGCAAGTATATGCCCCTTTGAAGATGCATTGGTTTTCTTTGTTGCATCACACAGCCCCCTATAGGTATACGCGAGCATTGCAGAACCAAAGCTGTATATAGGGATGGGAGGTGGAGGCGAATCTACTATGTTCTCGGCTATCTTAATTAGACCCGGGAGAACAATGTCACCATGGGACGAGGGAAACATTATACCAAATAGGTACAGTAAATACGCAAAAAGATGTCGCATCATGGTCGCATTATCTGCATCAGCTGGTAACTCTTGAAAATTATTGACCAACCAGCTTAGAGGGACCCCCCTAGGACGTGACCCTCCGCGGCTCGTAGCAGGCATTGCCACGCCAAGACGGTCCTGAAACTCGTACCTATAGTGTCCGTTGAGTCCCCAGCTCCAGAACTCACCGTTCCAAGTTCCGAGTAGGTTCTGGATGTTGAAGTAGGGAGATATGTAGTTCTCCACGCTGATGTTCTGCGCTGCTGCCGCTCTCAGGACATGACTACATGGGTATCCTAAAAGCTTGGGCTTGTTGCAAGTGCATTCAGAAGTGTTGGGGCCGAGTTGAACAGCTTGCTTTCTCGATCCTCTATGGTGGCCTCTCACAAACTTGGCTCGCACTTGGATTTCCCACTTATTATTAAGTGCGTCAATTTGACGAAACCCATGACTTTTGGATTTTTCAGCTTTCTCATCCAAATGCCGTTGCATCTTTTCGGACCATTGCTTGTTCATCACGTAACGTGTGTTTGCGACCTGCACTCCGTACGCAAAGTATGACAGAGTCCGGTTCCAAGTTTCAGTAATCAGGGCTGTGATAGGGAGGGCTCGCACACCTTTCAGCACGCCATTGTAAACCTCTGACATGTTGCTGGTCATTATGCCGTACCGAGCCCCTGAGTCGTGAGCTTGCGCCCACTTACTTAAATCGGGGCAGTTCTGATTAATCCATGTATTCAAATTTATTTCAGTCCTCCAGCCCCTCCGGTCTTCTCTCGGCGGCAACGCAGCTTTCTCGATTTCTTTGTTGATTCCAGCCCAAATAGCATTCATCTTCACTTCGTCTTCTGCATGCACATCCTCTTAAATAGCTTGAACCGAGTCCTTGTTCTTGAACTTTGAGTAAAAATTGGCAGCCGGGTGCCTCATGCACCACCTTGTCTCCGGGTCGGGCCACCCCCGAGAGAGGGTCCGATGAATTCTTGATTATTTCGAGAGCGCTCAAAAGGCCTCGTGTTGCGATCCGATATGATGCAAACATCGGGCAGATCTCTCACGACTCCCATCTTCAAGCAGCTGAGGAACCATAACCAGCTATCTTTGTTTTCACTCTCGACAAGTGCATAGGCAATAGGCAAGAGCTGATTATTTGCGTCGGCTGCGATCGCCACCAAGAGTGTGCCCTTGTACTTTCCAGTGAGAAAGGTACCATCTATTGACAAGCACCGGGCGGCGGTGATGGAATGCCCGTATAGTGCGGGGGAATGCCCGGAATAAACGATCAAGGATTTCTTGGTTTTCCTCCAGAGGGTGTTGACGAGCTCTCCTGACCACTTGAGTCCCCTGGTTAGTTGCTGCTATCTGATGGAGTAGTCTCGGGGCAAGGTCATATGCCTCCTCATAGGTGCCATACAATCTCTGGAAAATCTCCTCCTTCGCCCGCCTTGCCTTACTAAAGCTGACCGGGAAGCCAATCAGATCTTCCGCGGTTTTTTGCAGCTTCTTTGTACCAAGGGTTATATCTTCTTCCACCGCCACTTGCATGATATGTGATACATATTTTGCGGTGACGTTGCGGTGGTTGTCAAGAGCCCCCAATTGCTCGCAGCTATGGGGTTCTATTTTTGAGATATGCCATGGGCTGACATACCCCGGGGCTCACCCGAGCGATAACTCTTCCCCCGCAACCCTCAATCAATTTGACGCATATGACTTTCAGCTGCCTTCGATCAGACTGCTTCACTTTGTGTTGCCGAGATATGGCCAACGCATACCTCTTGATTGCTTGGTCAGCCGAGTCCTTGTCTGGGAAAGTTTGCCCAACCTGCAGACTCGCCTCCCCTAGGCCTGGAACAGAGCGGAATTCATTGCTGATGGTCATTGTTTTTAAGAACTCAGGGTCCATTGGTGCCGCAACCGCCCTCCGGGAAGGACCGACGCCTTCTTCGTCCGAGGAGGATTCAGACGAAGAAGAACGAGCGTCATCATCCAACGCCTCTGGCAGTCCCTCCACACGCTCGCTAATGTCAACGAACGCGGACCAGTATCCTGGCTCGGCAGCAAACTGGGCCACCATCTGCTCCGATGGGCCGGTGCTATGGCCTGCAGTCAGTGCCTCATGCTCTGATTGGCCTATCATGCCTGCTGCAGTCAGGGCCAAATGCTCCGATTGAACGGTGCTTGGTCCTGTGACGATGGCCATCTCCTCTTCACCAGCCCCGGTACTACTTCCGGCACCATCATCACCTGATATAAACTGAACATACACCATGGGCTCTCCGTACATAGCAGCACCAGGTGTGCTTGCAAACCTCATGTACGTACCCCAATTTCTATCACTCTTTACCTCCCGCAAACCCCAACGGGCAGGTGTCCCATCATTCCCTCCTACGGCGATGAGAGACTCAACGGTCATCTTCTTCCCACGCATCTCACGCCCAAAATGTGCTCGGATGCATCTTCTAACATCCAAAAATTCTCTATTGACCATATCTGTCACTACAACTCTCATCGAGTCGCAGCGCGACACATCGACACCAGAAAATTCGTCGCGTACGACGTCTCCATAAAACACTAACACAGTTTCCATCGTACCTACCGCACAACCATATTTTTAAAATTATATTAGATTACAAGACAACAATATTTAACATGTGATTAACATTTTTAAATAATCATAACACAACACCATCTTTAATATTTTTAACAAGCATTCCATAATAATTGTATTACAAGCCTACCGCTCACTCATTCCATAATAAATTTAACACCAAACATAACACGAGACTATTTTTTAATACGCGACAAATTTTAATACTACCAACTAAAATTAAAATAAGTACCGACGGATTTTACTACCTCTACTTCAGCCCGTGCGCTCCACTTCTAATTATATCTTAAAATACACGTTCAACATATTTACTTAAAACATTAATATTACAACACCGTAATATTATATGTCTACTTTAACATGGATTTTGAATGGACCATTATTTCCTACTAATTTTCACCATGCTAGCTTGTACGTAACACATAAAATCATAGTCTATATCGCATACAAAAAAATATAAATTCTATACGGCACATTTAATTAGCTATCTACGGCTTAATTACATGTTGCATGTCCTAATATACTACTCAATAATATGCCGTACTAATATTTTCATCCTACATATGCATGCAAATACGGAGCATGCACTACTTAAACTAATTACACTACACAACTAATTAGATTCTAACTACGTAAATAAATACAATGTGCTAGCTTCTTGGAAATTTTGACAGATCAGACCACCTGCCCCAGTGAAATGCCAGAAAAGACCACCTCTGAGTGCAAATGTCAAAACTACTATGGCGGCACGCTGGCCAAGCGACACGTCGCACATGCCGCCAGAGCTGGTGGTGGCAGGGCTTGCCGCCGTGAGTGGTGGCGGCACGTTGGGCAGCTTCGTCCGCGACGCCAGGTGGTGGGCCCTGCCGCCACCGGCTGTGGCGGCACGCTGACGTGGCAACATGCCGCCACCGGCTGTGGCGGCACGCTGACGTGGCATGTCAGGCCACGTCAGCGTGCCGCCACAGCCGGTGGTGGCATGTTGCCACGTCAGCGTGCCGCCACAGCCGGTGGCGGCAGGGCCCACCACCCGACGTTCGTCCAACGTGCCGCCACCACTCATGGCGGCAAGTCCTGCCGCCACCGGCTACGGCGGCATGTGCGACGTGTCGCTTGGCCAGCGTGCCGCCATGGTAGTTTTGACATTTGCACTCAGAGGTGGTCTTTTCTGGCATTTCACTGGGGCAGGTGGTCTGATCTGTCAAAATTTCAGCTTCTTGTAATCCTTACCTTGAGCAAAGACGGAATCAACCAGGCTGCCCTCAATCAGCGACGCAGAGCAACGGACATCAACTAAGTGAGCAGAGACTAAGTGCGTCAAGAAAACTGAGTGTGAACGAAGAGAAAGAGTATGCTGCTACTGAGAGTGCACGGACAGTAAGTGCTGATACTGAGCCTTATATAGAATCAGCTCACGTCGACAGAATCCGCAATTAGCCAAAGTTAGACCACCGAAAGCAGCAATTTGCAACAGTTTCAGGATTGAAAGCAGGTCACTTTGCAACAGTACACTCAGCATAAAAATCAGTGCATGCTGCATCAAAGTGTGTGTAATTGATGCTGTCGGGCGGCCGGCCTGGTTTGCATGCAGGCAGGAAGAATCTCCAGCTGCCTGCCGCCTGGGAGAGTGGAGGCGTGCTCCACGTCGACATGCCGCCGCACGCTCCGGCGGCATGGCCCACCTGCGCTAACGGCGACGGACGGCGACCGGGGCTGGCTAACGTGCCGCCACTTGCTTCGACGGCGGGCCCCTGCCGCCACCCAGTCCGGCGGCACCCTCCACATGTCGCCTGGGGGCGCTGCCGCCACGCCAGAGGGGGTCTTTTTTGTCAATTTGATTCGGAGGTGGTCCTTTTTGTCAATGAATTGGGGCAGGTGGTCTCTTCTGACAAAATTTCCAACTTTGCAGTGCAGTAGGATGGAAGCAACCATCCAACGTACGAGCTTGCAGAGAACAAGGACATATACATTATATTATGGCCACAAAGTGCAGCTTTAGAGGTTTTTTTACAGTACATTTTTTTACAGTCCATATACATTATATTATGAGCATCGTGAAATTTCTGCCGTAATACACAACATTATATACCTATTTTCCATCACTTTTATTCGCTTACTTTTTATGCACAACATACATGCATATTGCGCAGAAGAAACAGCCACGACCATGTCCTTATCTTATCTTGGCTTGGCTATAGCTTGGAGAGGAGTAGCCATCGTCATCGTCAACCCAAGCTTCTCCGACATATCCACACCATTTTCCTTGACCTCGAGTGGCAGTGTCCATTCAAAACGATGCAACAGCGAGCCGAGCATGGCGTGAAGCATCCTAGTCGCGAGCGGCAAGCCGAGGCAGATGCGCCTCCCTGCGCTGAACGGTATGAACCTGAAGTCTGTCCCTTGGAAATTGACCTCCTCGTGCTGCATGAACCTCTCCGGGAGGAACTTGTCGGGCTCCGTCCATACCTCAGTGTCATGATGGATCGCCCACAAGTTCACTAAAACGGTGCACCCTTTGGGGATGGTATAGCCTTGTATCTCCACCGTGGCCTCGGCCTTGTTTGGAACCAGTGGCACAACCGCGTGTAGGCGAAGTGTTTCTTTGACAACTGATTGGAGGTAGGGAAGTTGGTTGATGTCGGAGTATTCAACATGTGTCTTTGAGCCGAGGACGGTTCTGAGTTCTTGTTGTAGTGTTGTCATAATTCGTTGATCTTGTAGTAATTCAGCCATTGCCCACTCAACTGTACTCGAGATTGTGTCGATGGCTGCAAGAAATATGTCCTGAAATTTGCAACTATATATATTACAGTTTACACGACAAAATGATAGCTGGCCAAATATGTACTGCTGCTATTTTAGAATCAAACTGACAAGAAGTTTTGCCGTGAAGGAGAAGTGACAACTATTTCCAAGTTCAGATATCAATTTCAATTGGCTTGAGTATCACCACATACATGTGAGAAACCAAGTTAACTATACACCACCTAAGGCATTCTTTCTGAGAAAATCCCTCAAACATCATATAGTCAACATTTTCTAGCCCCGCACACTTGCTTAACTAATTTCAAATTCATTATTCACAATCTGAATTAGAATAATTATATTTATACAAATGTTTTCCATTTTTACATAACTTTCTCCCAATAAATATAAAAAATGGTCATAATCTTACTGGAATTAACTTCTAAATCTAAGTATAGTTAAATTGAAAGCTAGTAAGTATATGACAACAACATTATGCCCTCATATACATATTTTAGTAAGACAATTTATTATTATATAAAAATGGGTGAGCTTATTTACATGTCATCCATTATGTTTAACTCACATATTCAAACTCTATATGGTCCATTTGTAATATAAATATTTTAAGTGTCCAACATGTCTAATATATTTTATCTAGAAGAAATAAACATAGAATAATAATGAAGACAAACACTTACATACTTAAAGTAGTATTTATCTGAGACGGTCCAACCATAACCAGCATATCATGTATCGTGTCAATGTCAAGGTTCAAGCTTTATTTGTTATTTATTTTAGTTAATCACGTTTCAAAACCTCTATTAATCTTATCAACCTAAGTTGTTTGTCTACATCAACTCTGCAAAGTAAGGGTGCTCCTATTTACCGCTTTTGAAGCAAATAGGTGTTTCATGGCCTACAGGTTACATGTGTCGACTACTAGGGCGGTCTATTATCCCAAATATTGTTATCATTTTGACTAATATAAAAAATATTTTTTTGATTTTTTAATTTAATAATATTATTAAATTTTAAAGTATTCCATACATCTCGGATACCATTTATATTTTATTTATATGTATCCAATAATAATAAAAAGTAATATACTCATCATTTGATTAAAGTGTTCATATATTTCAAAAAACTTATTTATTTGAGAACAAATATTCATTTTTAAGGAGTAATGTTGATACATAAGAAAACAATTATTCATACGTATCAAAACAAATGATCTGGTATTAAAAAATGGTAATGTATGTGAATTTTTTAAATGGAATATAAAAATAATAAGAAAGACAAAGTAAGAATGGAAAATGAAAGAATAAGAAGAAGAAGAAATCAAGAAACAAAGAACGAAAATGAAGTGGAATAAAAAGAGAATTAAGATCAAGAAGGAAATAACTACCCTAGAAAAGCAAAAGAGAGAAAGAACCATAAAAGAAAAGGAAGCAAACAAAACATAAAAAATAAAATTAAAAATTGGTTTGCATGCCCAATAGTACTTGTGAGGTATACACTACGCTCCAACATGTAGGTGGTAGTAAAAGTCCCACAATAGACTTAATATCGTAAGGCCTTTCTTGTTATTTTTGTGTGTGCTTCGTGGCGGCACCTCAAAGTTGACGTCAAATTTGGTACACACCCAAACATAGCCTTCATGACTGAGGTCGTGGAGTTAGTGATGTCTTGGTTTCTTTTGCGTTGTATCCTACCATTGTCATGATCTTCTGCTTTGGCTGTCTAGTGTTGAAGAAGTGGTTCATGAAACTACCTTATGACTTATGAGTGGTGTCTCCACAACCACGATGGGTTCAATGGTTTAATATTCTCGGTCCGTGTGGTGGGTAACTTATATGACTAGTTAAAATCTTAGGCTGTTCATGTCTATGGTCTTTTGCAAATTATTTACCATGTGCATTAAAGAACATAAAGATGCGTGACGCTAGAATGTTCTAATTTATATTTTAAGTTTATCGATGCTCTCTGTTGGTTGCTTTTGTTTAGGGTTCTCTGATCTGACATAAAGTAGTACCTCAGATCTTTATCGAAAAAAGATCATTGGTCTTAAAAATACTAGTGCGGCATGTCTTGGAGGAGATGGAGAATCTTGAAGCATAACCAAAATTAAAGGTTTAGCAAGTCAACTGACCTATCGCAGCAAGATGAAAATTTGAACATGTTGGGCAAGAAATGTTTGGTGATATGCATCTGCATGCTTACCGTGAGAAAAGCCCTGATAAAATCCCGGTTGACGTTCACCAAGCTGTCGTCGAGGTCGACGTCGTCCTTCCCTTGCTCCTCCATGTCTAGCATCACGTCCAGGAGATCGTCCTTACGCGGACCGTCACCACGGTCACGGCTGCGCTGATCAATCTGTTGGTCGATGAGCTGGTAAACCCTCGCCAGGTGCCTAGTGAAGACGCGCCGCACGCTCTGGAGGTCGGCGGCCGCGAGCGCCGGGAAGAAGTCGGAGACGTTGGGCTTGAGGGAGAAGGCCACGGCCTCCCGCGCGAACACGTGCATCTCGCGGGACGTGGCCTCGTCGAGCCCGGCAGAGAACATGGCGCGCCACTGCAGGTCCGCCATGGCCGCGAACGCGGCGCGGCCGACCTCCACGGTTCCGTCGGACGCCGACACTTGATGGAGCATGCTGAGGACGGCGTCCCGCAGCAGCTGACGGAGCGCGTCCCCGTCGAGCCGCCTGGGCGACAGCAGTCGCTCCGTGCCGATCCTGCGCAGCGCGCGCCACTTGTGGCGCGGCGGGAGGACGAACACGGAGTTGGCAGCGTGCCCCATGGCGTGCCACGCGTCCGGCGGGTTGCGGCCGGCGAGCGTGGCGTTGTGCGTCTGGAGGACCTCGCGGGCCGTGGTGGCGGAGGAGGCGACGATCATGACCACCGTGCCCAGCCGGAGCGTCATGAGCGGCCCGTACCGTTGGGCGAGGTGCGCGAGGGAGCGGTGCGGGAGGCTACCGCCTGCGACGTGCAGGAGGTTGCCGATGACCGGAAGAGGCCTTGGGCCGGGTGGGAGACGGCGCCGGATGTCGGTAAGCAGTTGGAACACGTAGGAAGACAGCAGGAGGATCAGAAAGGAGCATGTGCACACCAGGAAGAAGGCCATTTCAATCTAAATAGTTTATGTAGTTTTTGGTAAGCATGCAGCAAGCAACTCTTCTACATGTATATATATATATATATACTCTGTAACTCTTCTACACGTCATGAGCAAGCATCTCGAATGACACTCTCCAACAATGTCTGAATTTTGGCAAATCGTGTCCGTTTGGGATGCCCAGACACATGGCACACGTTTCGGGTGTAACCAAACGGCACTCACAAAACATTCCAACGAAAAAAGCTGATGATACTTCCTCCGTCCATTAATATAAAATGTTTTAGCATTTATAGATTATTCATCTCTTTTATTATGTATTTAATCTATTTATAGTGGGTAGGTTTACTCATTATGGGATGTATATAGTTCACTTTAAAATGTCTAAAACGTCTTATATTGGTAAACAGAGGGGGTATATCACACACTTCATCCGTCCAAAATAAGTGACTCAAATGTACGTAAATTAATGTATGTACACGCTAAAATGCTTCCGGATACATACGGATATAGGTAAATTCATAACACTTATTTTTAGACAAGGGAGTGATATTTTCTACTACCTCTGTACAGATACATCTAGACACCATTTAGTGTATAGATACATCCAAATTTAAATAGATACATCCAAATTTGAATCAAACTTCGACATCCTTTTCTAGACGGAGGGAGTAATATATATTTGACGGTGAGGAGCAACAGGAAATTTGCTCAAGCTAAGAATCACGGCCCATACTTTATATCAACGGAATCACATTCTGTACAGATAACTGAAATGACGACCAGCGAATAAAGATATCACTATAAATGACCAGCGAATAAAGATATCACTGTGTCTTACTAGCAGTTAGCACAACAGTGCGAGATTGTACCAATAAACGTTATCACGACAATGGGGAACTGGTTCCACTCCACGAACCTTACTCTGCAAGCAAAGCAATAAACGTTACTGTCACAGCAGAGGCGAACTACTTCCACGGACCGTGAAAATGATGCGGACAAAGTGTTGTCTGCAAAAATTGGCAAGTCATGTGTGCAAGCTATAGGAACAGTAATTTTCGCAAGACACAGCTACTGCACTAAACCAAACACATGAAAATATAGCTTGTCGATCTGGCCATCTGGGGTTAGTTGTGGCGAACTCTAGCCAGGTGAAACAAAGGTTGCACGTTTCAAAAATTTAACAGGAGGGTATAATACGAAAACAGTAGTGGTAGCTCAGGTGGGTGAACCCTTTGGTGCAAACCCGTAGGTCTTAAGTTCAAACCTCCAAACCACTTAATTTTATTTTTTATTTTTAAAATTATGCTAGATATTGTAGTATGTTCTAAAATATAGAACCCAGCTCCGTATTGTTTTTAAAACTTTTATCATTTTTAAATCATTGTAGGAGTCCAAAATAAAACATACCGCCTCCTATTTGTTTTAATTGATACACATGTACATAGCGTGGCCGATCTGCTTATTAGAGAAACAAACACAAGCTAAACCATTGCTATTAGTTTATCATAAGATGCATATATATATGAAGTCATCAAACCAAATCTTTGTGTGTGCGTACAGAAATGTACATTGTGGTTCAGCGGATCCTCCAACATACCGAGTTTGCTCAAATGTGTATATGTTGTGGAGAAGGAGAAACCCAAAGCCGAGTATTTCTGTCTCCCTCTCACAGTGTATGGTTCTCTAGTTCAATCTTGAGTGGTTTACCATGCAGGACGTACCACACTCAGTTTTTTGTTGCTCCAGAACGTATGTATTGATGTACAAAACCATTGTGAAGCAAACTAACGTTAGTGTACATCAATACACACTTCTAATTGTAGGATTTTAATTGATCCTGAAACTATAACTTAACTTCTAATTGCAAGCAATAAAATCTTAACTATCCTAATCTTAACGGAATGTTTGCAGCTCATCAAGTATATAGATACAGAAATGTTAGTGCTGCAAGCAATAGAACAAGAATTCTCTGACTATCCTGATAATCCGCATCTTCTCGTGAGGTTATCTCATGAACCATTTACTAGCCATGCGAAGAGTCGATACTTTTGAAGCAATAAAATCTTTGTGGCCTTGATTTTGCATATATAGATACAACTTCCGTGTATCACACAAAGATTTGGTTTGATGACTTCATATATATATGCATCTTATGATAAACTAATAGCAATGGTTTAGCTTGCGTTTGTTTCTCTAATAAGCAGATCGTCCACGCTATGTACATGTGTATCAATTAAAACAAATAGGAGGCAGTATGTTTTATTTTGGACTCCTACAATGATTTAAAAAATGATAAAAAGTTTTAAAAATAATACGAAGTTGGGTTCTATATTTTAGAACATACTACAATGTCTAGCATAATTTTAAAAAGAAAAAATAAAATCACGTGGTTTAGGGCTTTGAACTCAAGACCTAGAGGTTTGCACCAAAGGGTTCACCCAGCTGAGCTACCACTATGATCTATGAACTCTAGACAAAGTTTATTCATAAAGAGTAGTGTGGCGCCTTTGCCATGGGCGCCACACATGCTTCCACGTCGGCAGTTGTAGGCCACGCCATTGGAGATATGCCCAAGAGGGAATAATAAATAAGTTATTGTTATATATTAGTGTTCATGATAAATGTTTACATCCCATGTTATAATTGTATTAACCGAAACATTGATACATGTGTGTTATGTAAACAACAAGGAGTCCCTAGTAAGCCTCTTGTATAACTAGCTTGTTGATTAATAGATGATCATGGTTTCGTGATCATGAACATTGAATGTTGTTAATAACAAGGTTATGTCATTGGGTGAATGATATAATGGACATACGCCCAAATAAGCGTTGTATGAGATCAAGTCATTAAGTTCAACTTGCTATAAGATTTCGATACATAGTTACCTAGTCCTTCGACCATGAGATCATGTAAATCACTTACACCGGAAGGGTACTTTGATTACATCAAACGCCATTGCGTAAATGAGTGGTTATAAAGATGGGATTAAGTATTCAGAAAGTATGAGTTGAGGCATATGGATCAAAAATGGGATTTGTACATCTTGATGACGGATAGATATACTCTGGGCCCTCTCGGTGGAATGTCGTCTAATTAGCTTGCAAGCATGTGAGTAGGTCACACGATATGACATACCACGATACGAGTAAAGAGTACTTGTCGGTAACGAGGTTGAACAAGGTATGGAGATACCGATGATCGAACATCGGACAAGTAAAGTATCGCGTGACAAAGGGAATCGGTATCGTATGTAAATGGTTCAATCGATCACTAAGTTATCGTTGAATATGTGAGAGCCATTATGGATCTCCAGATCCCGCTATAGGTTATTGGTCTGAGAGGAGTCTCGACCATGTCTGCATAGTTCACGAACCGTAGGGTGACACACTTAAGGTTTGATGTCGTTTTAAGTAGATATGGAATATGGAATGGAGTTCAAATGTTGTTCGGAGTCTCGAATGGGATCCGGGACATCACGAGGAGTTTCGGAATGGTTTGGAGAATAAGATTCATATATAGGAAGTCACTTTCCAAGTTTGGAATTGATCCGGTGCATTTATGGAAGGCACTAGAATGTTCTAGAACCTTCCGGAAGAAATCACCATGGAAGGTGGAGTCCCAGATGGACTCCACCAACCCTAACCAGCGAACCAATAGGGAAGGTGGAGTCCATGGTGGACTCCACCACCTTGGCCGGCCAAGGAAGAAGGAAAGGGGGAGTCCCACTCCCCCTAGGTTTCACCCTTTGGTAAGTTTTGGAGTTGGACTCTTATTCGAATCTTTGGGCTAACCCTTGTGGTTCCACCTATATGATGAGGGAGAGAGGGAGGGGGGCGGCCACTACACTAGCCGCACCACCCAAGGGCATCAAGGCCATCGCCCCAAGTGCCCCCTGATACGTCGCAAACGTATCTATAATTTCTTATGTTCCATGCTACTTTTATTACAATACTTGAATGTTTTATACATACTTTACAGCATTATTATACATTTTCCGGCACTAACCTATTAACAAGATGCCGAAGTGCCAGTTGCTGTTTTCCGCTGTTTTTGGTTTCAGAAATCCTAGTAAGGAAATATTCTCGGAATTGGACGAAATCAACGCCCAGGGGCCTATTTTTACACGAAGCTTCCAGAAGTCCGAAGAGGAAACGAAGTGGGGCCACGAGGCGACGACACGCTAGGGCGGCGCGGCCCAGTTAATGGCCGCGCGGCCCTGTTGTGTCGCCACCTCGTGTGGCCCCCTGACCTACCCTTCCGCCTACTTAAAGCCTCCGTCGCGAAACCCCCTGTACCGAGAGCCACGATACGGAAAACCTTTCAGAGACGTCGCTGTCGCGAATCCCATCTCGGGGGATTCAGGAGATTGCCTCCGGCACCCTGCCGGAGAGGGGAATCATCACCGGAGGGGCTCTACATCATCATGCCCGCCTCCGGATTGATGCGTGAGTAGTTCATCCTTGGACTATGGGTCCATAGCAGTAGCTAGATGGTTGTCTTCTCCGCTTGTGCTATCATTGTTATAGATCTTGTGAGCTGCCTAACATGATCAAGATCATCTATTTGTAATGCTACATGTTGTGTTTGGTGGGATCCGATGAATATAGAATATTATGTTAAGTTGATTATCAATCTATCATATGTGTGTTGTTTATGTTCTTGCATGCTCTCCGTTGCTAGTAGAGGCTATGGCCAAGTTGATACTTCTAACTCCAAGAGGGAGTAATTATGCTCGATAGTGGGTTCATGCCTCCATTTAATCTGGGACAGTGACAGAAAGTTCTAAGGTTGTGGATGTGCTGTTTCTACTAGGGATAAAACATCGATGCTTTGTCTAAGGATATTTTTGTTGATTACATTACGCACCATACTTAATGCAATTATCTGTTGTTTACAACTTAATACTGGAGGGGGTGCGGATGCTAACTCGAAGGTGGATTATTTAGGCATAGATGCATGCTGGATAGCGGTCTATGTACTTTGTCGTAATGCCCTGATTAAATCTCATAGTAATCATCATTGATATGTATTGAATCTTTATTTGTCAATTGCCCACCTGTAATTTGTTCACCCAGCATGCTAGTTATCTTATTGGAGAAACACCACTAGTGAACTGTGGACCCCGGTCCATTCTTTTACATCTGAATACAATCTACTGCAATCATTGTTCTTTACTGTTCTTTGCAAACAAACACCATCTTCTACTCGATACGCTTAATCCTTTGTTTTCAGCAAGCCGGTGAGATTGACAACCTCACTTTTACGTTGGGGCAAAGTATCTTGATTGTGTTGTGCAGGTTCCACGTTGGCGCCGGTTTCACTGGTGTTGCGCCGCACTACACTCCTCCACCAACAACCTTCACGTGCTTCTTGGCTCCTACTGGTTCGATAACCTTGGTTTCTTTCCGAGGGAAAACTTGCTGCTGTGCGCATCACACCTTCCTCTTGGGGTTCCCAACGGACGTGTACATCACGCGCATCAAGCTCTTTTTCTGGCGCCGTTGCCGGGGAGATCAAGACACGCTGCAAGGGGAGTCTCCACATCCAATCTCTTTACTTTGTTTTTGTCTTCTTTACTTTATTTTATTTACTGTCTTGTTTGCTTTATATCTAAAAACACAAAAAAATTTAGTTGCTTTACTTTCTGTCTTATTTACTAGCTCTATATCAAAACACAAAAAAAATAGTTACTTGTTTTTTACTTTACTTTATTCTGTTTGCTTAGTTTACTTTTATTACTGCTACAATGAATACTCCTGAAAATACTATGTTGTGTGATTTCACTAGCACAAATAATAATAATTTTATAAGTACTCCTATTGCTCCACCTGCTACTACAGCGGAATTCTATGAAATTAAACCTGCTTTACAGAATCTTGTTATGAGAGAGCAATTTTCTGGTGTTAGTATTGATGATGCTGCTGCCCATCTTAATAATTTTGTTGAACTTTGTGAAATGCAAAAGTATAAGGATATAGATGGTGATATTCTCAAAATCGTCCGCTAAGGGGTATTTTTCGTCGCCTATGGGCCTAACCCGACGATATGGGTTCTGTTGTGGAAACTGCGTCAGGCAAAGTCCAACGACGTTTTTTTCGGTCCGTCGCGCTTGGGCGCCCTTCCGCCACGGAAAATCGGACCGTTGCCCAAGTGTTTCCGGGAGCCCGTTGACTGCTGACGTCATGCAAACTGACAGTTAACGGCGTTAACCGGCTGAAACCCCGTGGTAGATGGTAGGCCCACAAGAGGCCTGCCACGTCTTAAGCGGGCCGGCCTATTAAGTTTGCGGGCCGGGCCAGCTGACTTAGTTTGACCGGTCAACTATATAGCTGGGCTGGTCCATTAGTTACGTGGGCCGGGCCTAATCCTTTGTTTTCAGCACGCCGGTGAGATTGACAACCTCACTGTTACGTTGGGGCAAAGTACTTTGATTGTGTTGTGCAGGGTTCACGTTGGCGCCGGTTTCACTGGTGTTGCGCCGCACTACACTCCTCCACCAACAACCTTCACGTGCTTCTTGGCTCCTACTGGTTCGATAACCTTGGTTTCATACTGAGGGAAACTTGCTTCTATACGCATCATACCTTCCACTTGGGGTTCCCAACGGACGTGTGCATCTACGCGTATCAAGCTAAATTTACTGGCGCCGTTGCCGGGAGATCAAGACACGCTGCAAGGGGAGTCTCCACTTCCAATCTCTTCACTTTGTTTTTGTCTTGCTTTATTTTATTTACTACTTTGTTTGCTGCACTTAAACAAAACACAAAAAAATTAGTTGCTAGCTTTACTTTATTTACTGTCTTGTTCTCTATATCAAAAACACACAAAAATTAGTTACTTGTATTTACTTTATTTGCCTAGTTTACTTTATTGCTGCTATAATGGGTACTCCTGAAAATACTAAGTTGTGTGATTTCACTAGCACAAATAATAATGATTTTATATGTACTCCTATTGCTCCACCTGCTACTACAGCAGAATTCTATGAAATTAAACCTGCTTTACTGAATCTTGTTATGAGAGAGCAATTTTCTCGGTGTTAGTACCGATGATGCTTGCTTGCCCATCTTAATAATTTTGTTGAACTTTGTGAAATGCAAAAGTATAAGGATATACATGGTGATATTATAAAACTGAAATTGTTTCCTTTCTCATTAAGAGGAAGAGCTAAAGATTGGTTGCTATCTTTGCCTAAGAATAGTATTGATTCATGGACTAAATGTAAAGATGCTTTTATTAGTAAATATTATCCTCCTGCTAAGATTATATCTTTGAGAAGTAGCATTATGAACTTTAAACAATTTGATAATGAACATGTTGCTCAAGCATGGGAGAGAATGAAATCTTTGGTAAAGAATTGCCCAACCCATGGACTGACTACTTGGATGATCATCCAAACCTTTTATGCAGGATTGAATTTTTCCTCAAGGAACCTATTGGATTCAGCTGCTGGAGGTACTTTTATGTCCATCACCTTGGGCGCCGCAACTAAACTACTTGATGATATGATGATCAATTACTCTGAATGGCACACTGAAAGAACTCCTCAAGGTAAGAAGGTAAATTCTGTTGAAGAAACCTCTTCTTTGGGTGATAAGATTGATGCTATTATGTCTATGCTTGCAAATGGTAGATCACATATTGATCCTAATAATGTTCCTTTAGCTTCATTAGTTGCTCAAGAAGAAAATGTTGATGTGAATTTCATTAAGAACAATAATTTCAACAACAATGCTTATAGGAATAATTACGGTAACAACAACTATAGGCCATATCCTTCTAATAATGGTAATGGTTATGGTAATTCTTATGGTAATTCTTACAACAATAATAAGAGTGTACCCTCTGGTCTTGAAGTGATGCTTAAAGAATTTATTAGTACACAAACTGCTTTCAATAAAACTGTTGAAGAAAAGTTTGATAAAATTGATATTCTTGCTTCTAAGGTTGATAGTCTTGCTCTTGATGTTGATCTTTTAAAATTGAAAGTTATGCCTGAGAAAGTTGAAGATGCTAGGTTTGCTAAAAAAAATGCCATCCAAGTTAGAATTAATGATAATATTAGATTGTTGGCTGAATTGCATGCTAGGTGGGATAGAGAAGAAAAAGAAAAACTTGCTAAAGAAAATAATGTAGCTAAAGTATGGACTATTACCACCACTAGTAATGTTGATTCTTCACATGTTGCTGCACCTCCTACTATCAATGGTAAAATAATTGGTGTTTGCAATGTTTCTACTCCTAGTGCAAAGCGTACAAAATTGCCTGAAACTGCTGAAACTGCTGTTTGTGATAAAACTGCTGAAATTTTTCAAAATATTGGTGACAATGATTCCATTGCTGTAGAACATAATGGTTTAGATTTTGATGATTGTCATATTACTGAAGTTATAAAGTTCTTACAAAAACTTGCTAGAAGTCCCAACGCTAGTGCTATAAATTTAGCCTTTACAAAACATATTACAAATACTCTCATTAAAGCTAGGGAAGAGAAATTAAAACTTGAAGCTTCTATTCGTAGAAAGTTAGAAGATGGTTGGGAGCCCATCATTAAAATGAAATTCAATGACTTTCAGTGTAATGCTTTATGTGATCTTGGTGCAAGTATTTCTGTAATGCCTAAAATGATTTATGATATGCTTGACTTGCCACCATTGAAGAATTGTTATTTGGATGTTAATCTTGCTGATAATGTTAAAAAGAAACCTTTGGGGAGGATTTATAATGTTCGCATTACGGTTAACAATAACCTTGTCCCCGTTGATTTTGTTGTCTTGGATATCGAATGCAATGCATCTTGTCCTATTGTGTTGGGAAGACCTTTTCTTCGAACAGTTGGTGTTGTTATTGATATGAAGGAAGGTAATATTAAATATCAATTTCCTCTCAAGAAAGGTATGGAACACTTCCCTAGAAAGAGAATGAAGTTGTCTTTTGATTCTATTATTAGAACAAGCTATGATGTTGATGCTTCTTCTCTTGATGTTACTTGATTTGCACTTTCTGCGCCTAGCTGAAAGGCGTTAAAGAAAAGCACTTCTTGGGAGATAACCCAAGTTACATTTTATTTACTGTATTATTGAGTCTTGGAAGTTGTTTACTACTGTAGCAACCTCTCCTTATCATGTTTTTGTGCCAAGTAAAGTTTTTATGTTAAAGTTGATGCTATATTTGGGATCGCTGCGTAGAAACAGCATTGCTGTCTGTCACGAATTCTCGCAGAAGTCTCTGTAAAAAAATCGAAAAAATCTGCAAATTTACGAGCATGATCCTCAGATATGTACGCAACTTTCATTAGTTTTGAGTTTTTCCATTTGAGCAAGTTAAGTGCCCCTTCCAGATGCATCTTTACGGACTGTTCTGTTTTTGACAGATTCTGTCTTTTATTTCGCATTGCCGCTTTTGCTATGTTGAATGAGTTTCTTTGTTCCATTAACTTTCAGAAGCTTTGTGCAATGTACAAAAGTGTTAAGAATGATTGTTTCACCTCTGAATATGTGAATTTTTGGTTATGCACTAACCCTCTAATGAGTTTGCTTGGAGTTTGTGTGAAGGAAGTTTTCAAGGGTCAAGAGAAGAGGATGATATACTATGATCAAGAAGAGTGAAAGGTCTAAGCTTGGGGATGCCCGGTGGTTCATCCCTGCATATTTTAAGAAGACTCAAGCATCTAAGCTTGGGGATGCCCAAGGCATCCCCTTCTTCATCGACAACATTATCAGGTCACTTCTAGTGAAACTATATTTTTATTCCGTCACATTCCTATGTTCTTTACTTGGAGCGTCGGTTTGTTTTTATTTTTGTTTTGTTTTGAATAAAGTTGGATCCCGCCATTCTTATATTGGAGATATTACGCTCCGCTTTTTCTTATGGAACACTTGTGTTCTTATTTGTGCTTTAATGTTCATGGCGAAGTCTAAATTGCTTCGTTAGATTGCTACTTGGTTGGAATTGGAAAATGCTGCATATATGGTTTGGCAATTTGGCAATTGTTTGAGCTCTCATAGATCATGTTTAAGCTCTTGCATCATGTAGTTTAATCTATTAATGAAGAACTACCGTAGAGCTTGTTTAATTTGGTTTGCATGATTGTTCTCTCTAAGTCTAGATATTTTCGGGTAAAGTGTTTGAACAACAAGGAAGACAGTGTAGAGCCTTATAATGCTTGCAATATGTTCTTGTGTGATTTTGCTGTACCTGTTCATACTTGTGTTTGCTTCAAACAACCTTGCTAGCCCAAACCTTGTACTGACAGGAAATGCTTCTCGTGCATCCAAACACCTTGAGCCAAAACCCATGCCATTTGTGTCCACCATATCTACCTACTATGTGGTATTTTTCTGCCATTCCAAAGTAAATTACTTGAGTGCTGATACGTCTCAAACGTATCTATAATTTCTTATGTTCCATGCTACTTTTATTACAATACTTGAATGTTTTATACATACTTTACAACATTATTATACATTTTCCGGCACTAACCTATTAACAAGATGCCGAAGCGCCAGTCGCTGTTTTCTGCTGTTTTTGGTTTCAGAAATCCTAGTAAGGAAATATTCTCGGAATTGGACGAAATCAACGCCCAGGGGCCTATTTTTACACGAAGCTTCCAGAAGACCGAAAGGGAGACGAAGTGGGGCCACGGGGCGCCGCCACGCTAGGGCGGCGCGGCCAAGGGGAGGCCCGCGCGGCCCTAGTGTGTGGGCCCCCCGTGACGCCCTTTGACCTACCCTTCCGTCTACTTAAAGCCTCCGTCGCGAAACCCCCTGTACCGAGAGCCACGATACGGAAAACCTTCCAGAGACGCCGCCGTCGCGAATCCCATCTCGGGGGATTCAGGAGATCGCCTCCGGCACCCTGCCGGAGGGGAATCATCACCGGAGGGCTCTACATCATCATGCCCGCCTCCGGATTGATGCGTGAGTAGTTCATCCTTGGACTATGGGTCCATAGCAGTAGCTAGATGGTTGTCTTCTCCGCTTGTGCTTTCATTGTTATAGATCTTGTGAGCTGCCTAACAAGATCAAGATCATCTATTTGTAATGCTACATGTTGTGTTTGGCGAGATCCGATGAATATAGAATATTATGTTAAGTTGATTATCAATCTATCATATATGTGTTGTTTATGTTCTTGCATGCTCTCCGTTGCTAGTAGAGGCTCTGGCCAAGTTGATACTTGTAACTCCAAGAGGGGGTAATTATGCTCGATAGTGGGTTCATGCCTCCATTAAATGCGGGACGAGTGACGAAAGTTCTAAGGTTGTGGATGTCTTGTTGCTACTAGGGATAAAACATTGATGCTTTGTCTAAGGATATTTGTGTTGATTACATTACGCACCATACTTAATGCAATTATCTGTTGTTTACAACTTAATACTGGAAGGGGTTCGGATGATAACTTGAAGGTGTATTATTTAGGCATAGATGCATGCTGGATAGCGGTCTATGTACTTTGTCTTAATGCCCTGATTAAATCACATAGTAATCATCATTGATATGTATTGAATCTTTATTTTTCAATTGCTCGCTCTGTAATTTGTTCACCCAACATGTTAGTTATCTTATTGGAGAGACACCACTAGTGAAGCTGTGGACCCCGGTCCATTCTTTTACATCTGAATACATTCTACTTGTTTTACTTGTTCTTTGCAAACAAACACCATCTTCCACTCGATACGCTTAATCCTTTGTTTTCAGCAAGCCGGTGCGATTGACAACCTCATCATTACGTTGGGGCAAAGTACTTTGATTGTGTTGTGCGGGTTCCACGTTGGCGCCGGTTTCACTCGGTGTTGCGCCGCACTACATTCCTCCACCAACAACCTTCACGTGCTTCTTGGCTCCTACTTGGTTCGATAACCTTGGTTTCTTTCGAGGGAAAACTTGCTGCTTGTGCGCATCACACCTTCCTCTTGGGGTTCCCAACGGACGTGTACATCTACGCGCATCAAGCTATTTTTTCTGGCGCCGTTGCCGGGGAGATCAAGACACGCTGCAAGGGGAGTCTCCACTTCAAATCTCTTTACTTTGTTTTTGTCTTGCTTTATTTTATTTATTACTTTGTTTGCTGCACTTAAACAAAACACACAAAAATTAGTTGCTAGTTTTACTTTATTCATTGTCTTGTTCTCTATATCAAAAACACAAAAAAATTAGTTACTTGTCTTTACTTTATTTGCCTAGTTTACTTTATTACTGTTATAATGGGTACTCCTGAAAATACTAAGTTGTGTGATTTCACTAGCACAAATAATAATGATTTTATATGTACTCCTATTGCTCCACCTGCTACTACAGCAGAATTCTATGAAATTAAACTCGCTTTCTTGAATCTTGTTATGAGAGAGCAATTTTCTGGTGTTAGTACTGATGATGCTGCTGCCCATCTTAATAATTTTGTTGAACTTTGTGAAATGTAAAAGTATAAGGATATACATGGTGATATTATCAAACTGAAATTGTTTCCTTTCTCATTAAGAGGAAGAGCTAAAGATTGGTTGCTATCTTTGCCTAAGAATAGTATTGATTCATGGACTAAGTGTAAAGATGCTTTTATTAGTAAATATTATCCTCCTGCTAAGATTATATCTTTGAGAAGTAGCATAATGAATTTTAAACAATTTGATAATGAACATGTTGCTCAAGCATGGGAGAGAATGAAATCTTTGGTAAAGAATTGCCCAACCCATGGACTGACTACTTGGATGATCATCCAAACCTTTTATGCAGGATTGAATTTTTCCTCGAGGAACCTATTGGATTCAGCTGCTGGAGGTACTTTTATGTCCATCACCTTGGGCGCCGCGACTAAATTACTTGATGATATGATGATCAATTACTCTGAATGGCACATTGAAAGAACTCCTCAAGGTAAGAAGGTAAATTCTGTTGAAGAAACCTCTTCTTTGGGTGATAAGATTGATGCTATTATGTCTATGCTTGCAAATGGTAGATCTCATATTGATCCTAATAATGTTCCTTTAGCTTCATTGGTTGCTCAAGAAGAAAATGTTGATGTGAATTTCATTAAAAGTAATAATTTCAACAGCAATGCTTATAGGAATAATTATGGTAACAACAACTTTAGGCCATATCCTTCTAATAATGGTAATGGTTATGGTAATTTTTATGGTAATTCTTACAACAATAATAAGAGTGTACCCCCTGGTCTTGAAGCCATGCTTAAAGAATTTATTAGTACACAAACTACTTTTAATAAAACTGTTGAAGAAAAGCTTGATAAAATTGATATTCTTGCTTCTAAGGTTGATAGTCTTGCTCTTGATGTTGATCTTTTAAAATTGAAAGTTATGCCTGAGAAAGTTGAAGATGCTAGGTTTGCTAAAACAAATGCCATCCAAGTTAGAATTAATGATAATATTAGATTGTTGGCTGAATTGCATGCTAGGTGGGATAGAGAAGAAAAAGAAAAACTTGCTAAAGAGAATAATGTAGCTAAAGTATGGACTATTACCACCACTAGTAATGTTGATTCTTCACATCTTGCTGCACCTCCTACTATCAATGGTAAAATAATTGGTGTTGGCAATGTTTCTACTCCTAGTGCAAAGCGTACAAAACTGCTCGAAAGCTATCTGAAGCTAGCTGTTTGTGATAAAACTGCTGAAATTTTTCAAAATATTGGTAACAATGATTCCATTGTTTGTAGAACATAATGGTTTAGATTTTGATGATTGTCATATTACTGAAGTTATAAAGTTCTTACAAAAACTTGCTAGAAGTCCCAATGCTAGTGCTATAAATTTAGCCTTTACAAAACATATTACAAATGCTCTCATTAAAGCTAGGGAAGAGAAATTAAGACTTGAAGCTTCTATTCCTAGGAAGTTAGAAGATGGTTGGGAGCCCGTCATTAAGATGAAATTCAATGATTTTGAATGTAATGCTTTATGTGATCTTGGTGCAAGTATTTCTGTTATGCTTAAAAAGATTTATGATATGCTTGACTTGCCACCATTGAAGAATTGTTATTTGGATGTTAATCTTGCCGATAATGTTAAAAAGAAACCTTTGGGGAGGATTGATAATGTGCGCATTACGGTTAACAATAACCTTGTCCCCGTTGATTTTGTTGTCTTGGATATCGAATGCAATGCATCTTGTCCTATTGTGTTGGGAAGACCTTTTCTTCGAACCGTTGGTGCTGTTATTGATATGAAGTAAGGTAATATTAAATATCAATTCCCTCTCAAGAAAGGTATGGAACACTTCCCTAGAAAGAGAATGAAGTTGCCTTTTGATTCTATTATTAGAACAAGTTATGATGTTGATGCTTCATCTTTTGATGTTACTTGATTTGCACTTTCTGCGCTTAGCTGAAAGGCGTTAAAGAAAAGCAGTTCTTGGGAGATAACCCATGTTTTATTTTATTTACTGTATTGTTGAGTCTTGGAAGTTGTTTACTACTGTAGCAACCTCTTCTTATCATGTTTTTGTGCCAAGTAAAGTTTCTATGCTAAAGTTGATGTTATATTTGGGATCGCTGCGCAGAAACAGCATTGCTGTCTGTCACGAATTCTGGCATAAGTCTCTGTAAAAAATTCGAAAAAATCTGCAAATTTACGAGCGTGATCCTCAGATATGTACGAAACTTTCATTAGTTTTGAGTTTTTCCATTTGAGCAAGTTAAGTGCCCAGTCCAGATGCATCTTTACGGACTGTTCTGTTTTTGACAGATTCTGTCTTTTATTTCGCATTGCCGCTTTTGCTATGTTGAATGAGTTTCTTTGTTGCATTAACTTTCAGAAGCTTTGTGCAATGTCCAAAAGTGTTAAGAATGATTGTTTCACCTCTGAATATGTGAATTTTTGGTTATGCACTAACCCTCTAATGAGTTTGCTTGGAGTTTGTGTGAAGGAAGTTTTCAAGGGTCAAGAGAAGAGGATGATATACTATGATCAAGAAGAGTGAAAGGTCTAAGCTTGGGGATGCCCCGGTGGTTCATCCCTGCATATTTTAAGAAGACTCAAGCATCTAAGCTTGGGGATGCCCAAGGCATCCCCTTCTTCATCGACAACATTATCAGGTCACTTCTAGTGAAACTATATTTTATTCCGTCACATTCTCACGTTCTTTACTTGGAGCGTCGGTTTGTTTTTATTTTTGTTTTGTTTTGAATAAAGTTGGATCCCGCCATTCTTATATTGGAGATATTACGCTCCGCTTTTTCTTATGGAACACTTGTGTTCTTAATTGTGCTTTAATGTTCATGGCGAAAGCTCATTGCTTCGTTAGATTGCTATTTGGTTGGAATTGGAAAATGCTGCATATGGTTTGGTAAATTTGGCAATTGTTTGAGCTCTCATAGATCATGTTTAAGCTCTTGCATCATGTAGTTTAATCTATTGATGAAGAACTAGTGTAGAGCTTGTTTAATTTGGTTTGCATGATTGATCTCTCTAAGTCTAGATATTTTCGGGTAAAGTGTTTGAACAACAAGGAAGACAGTGTAGAGCCTTATAATGCTTGCAATATGTTCTTGTGTGAGTTTTGCTGTACTTGTTCATACTTGTGTTTGCTTCAAACAACCTTGCTAGCCCAAACCTTGTACTGAGAGGAAATGCTTCTCGTGCATCCAAACACCTTGAGCCAAACTCCATGCCCTTTGTGTCCACCATATCTACCTACTATGTGGTATTTTTCTGCCATTCCAAAGTAAATTACTTGAGTGCTACCTTTAAAATTTCATTCCTCTACCTTTACAATATATAGCTCATGGGACAAATAGCTTAAAAACTATTGTGGTGATGAATATGTAGTTATGTGTCTTAATTCTTATAAGTTGCTTGTTGAGCGGTAACCATGTTTTCCGGGGACGCCATCAACTTTATCTTTGTTGGATATCATGTGAGATGCTATGCATGTTCGTCTTGTCCGAAGTAAGTGGACTTCATGATCAAATGGTTTGAGTATGCATATGTTAGAGAAGAACATTGGGCCGCTAACTAAAGCCATGTATCATGGTGGAAGTTTTAGTTTGGACATACAACCTCAATCTCTTATGAGAATATTAATTGTTGTTGAATGCTTAAGCATTAAAAAGAGGAGTCCATTATCTGTTGTCTATGTTGTCCCGGTATGGATGTCTAAGTTGAGAATAATCAAAAGCGAGAAATCCAATGCGTGCTTTCTCCTTAGACACTTGTACGATGCGGCATAGAGGTACCCCTTTGTGACACTTGGTTGAAACATATGTTATGCGATGAGAATCCGTGTTTCCGAGCTAAGTAGGACATGGTGCGAGCACTATTAGTACTCTATGCATGAGACATGCAACTTGTAGGAAGTACTATGCATAGCACATATGAATTATTACTACCGTTGACAAAATTGTTTCTATGTTTTCAAAATAAAAGCTCTAGCACAAAAATAGTAATCCATGCTTCCTCTGCGAAGGGCCATTCTTTTACTTTATGTTGAGTCAGTTTACCCACTTCTTTCTATCTTAGAAGCAAACACTTGTGTTAACTGTGTGCATTGATTCTTACATGTTTACTTATTGCACCTGTTATATTACTCTATGTTGACAAATATCCATGAGATATACATGTTACAAGTTGAAAGCACTTGCTGAAACTTAATCATCCTTTTTGTTGCTTCAATGCATTCTACTTTGAATTTATTGCTTATAAGTTATCTCTTATACAAGTCTTATTGATACTTGTCTTGAAAGTACTATTCATGAAAAGTTTTGCTATATGATTCATTTGCTTAGTCATTATCTTTGTTAGCAATATTTTGTTCAGATCACTCCATTCATCTCATATGCTTTACAATAATATTGATCAAGATTATGTTGGCAGCATGTCACTTCAGAAATTATTTGTGTTATCGTTTACCTACTCGAGGACGAGTAGGAACTAAGCTTGGGGATGCTTGATACGTCTCAAACGTATCTATAATTTCTTATGTTCCATGCTACTTTTATTACAATACTTGAATGTTCTATACATAATTTACAGCATTATTATACATTTTCCGGCACTAACCTATTAACAAGATGCCGAAGCGCCGATGCTGTTTTCTGCTGTTTTTGGTTTCAGAAATCCTAGTAAGGAAATATTCTCGGAATTGGACGAAATCAACGCCCAGGGACCTATTTTTACACGAAGCTTCCAGAAGACCGAAAGGGAGACGAAGTGGGGCCACGGGGCGCCGCCACGCTAGGGCGGCGCGGCCAAGGGGGGGCCCGCGCGGCCCTAGTGTGTGGGCCCCCCGTGACGCCCTTTGACCTACCCTTCCGCCTACTTAAAGCCTCCGTCGCGAAACCCCCTGTACCGAGAGCCACGATACGGAAAACCTTCCAGAGACGCCGCCGCCGCGAATCCCATCTCGGGGGATTCAGGAGATCGCCTCCGGCACCCTGCCGGAGAGGGGAATCATCACCGGAGGGGCTCTACATCATCATGCCCGCCTCCGGATTGATGCGTGAGTAGTTCATCCTTGGACTATGGGTCCATAGCAGTAGCTAGATGGTTGTCTTCTCCGCTTGTGCTTTCATTGTTATAGATCTTGTGAGCTGCCTAACATGATCAAGATCATCTATTTGTAATGCTACATGTTGTGTTTGGCGAGATCCGATGAATATAGAATATTATGTTAAGTTGATTATCAATCTATCATATATGTGTTGTTTATGTTCTTGCATGCTCTCCGTTGCTAGTAGAGGCTCTGGCCAAGTTGATACTTGTAACTCCAAGAGGGGTAATTATGCTCGATAGTGGGTTCATGCCTCCATTAAATGCTGGGACAGATGACGGAAAGTTCTAAGGTTGTGGATGTACTTGTTGCTACTAGGGATAAAACATTGATGCTTTGTCTAAGGATATTTGTGTTGATTACATTACGCACCATACTTAATGCAATTATCTCGTTGTTTACAACTTAATACTGGAAGGGGTTCGGATGATAACTCTGAAGGTGGATTATTTAGGCATAGATGCATGCTGGATAGCGGTCTATGTACTTTGTCGTAATGCCCTGATTAAATCACATAGTAATCATCGTTGATATGTATTGAATCTTTATTTGTCAATTGCTCGCTTGTAATTTGTTCACCCAGCATGTTAGTTATCTTATTGGAGAGACACCACTAGTGAACTGTGGACCCCGGTCCATTCTTTTACATCTGAATACATTCTACTTGTTTTACTTGTTCTTTGCAAACAAACACCATCTTCCACTCGATACGCTTAATCCTTTGTTTTCAGCAAGCCGGTGAGATTGACAACCTCATCGTTACGTTGGGGCATAGTACTTTGATTGTGTTGTGCAGGTTCCACGTTGGCGCAGGTTTCACCTGGTGTTGCGCCGCACTACATTCCTCCACCAACAACCTTCACGTGCTTCTTGGCTCCTACTGGTTCGATAACCTTGGTTTCTTTCTGAGGGAAAACTTGCTGCTGTGCGCATCACACCTTCCTCTTGGGGTTCCCAACGGACGTGTACATCTACGCGCATCAAGTGCTACCTTTAAAATTTCATTCCTCTACCTTTACAATATATAGCTCATGGGACAAATAGCTTAAAAACTATTGTGGTGATGAATATGTAGTTATGTGTCTTAATTCTTATAAGTTGCTTGTTGAGCGGTAACCATATTTCTGGGGATGCCATCAACTTTATCTTTGTTGGATATCATGTGAGATGCTATGCATGTTCGTCTTGTCTGAAGTAAGTGGACTTCATGATCAAATGGTTTGAGTATGCATATGTTAGAGAAGAACATTGGGCCGCTAACTAAAGCCATGTATCATGGTGGAAGTTTCAGTTTGGACATACAACCTCAATCTCTTATGAGGATATTAACTATTGTTGAATGCTTAAGCATTAAAAAGAGGAGTCCATTATCTGTTGTCTATGTTGTCCCGGTATGGATGTCTAAGTTGAGAATAATCAAAAGCGAGAAATCCAATGCGTGCTTTCTCCTTAGACACTTGTACAGGCGGCATAGAGGTACCCCTTTGTGACACTTGGTTGAAGCATATGTCATGTGATGATAATCCGTGTTTCCGAGCTAAGTAGGACAAGGTGCGAGCACTATTAGTACTCTATGCATGAGACATGCAACTTGTAGGAAGTATTATGCATAGCACATATGAATTATTACTACCGTTGACAAAATTGTTTCTATGTTTTCAAAACAAAAGCTCTAGCACAAAAATAGTAATCCATGCTTCCCTCGCGAAGGGCCATTCTTTTACTTTATGTTGAGTCGGTTTACCCACTTCTTTCTATCTTAGAAGCAAACACTTGTGTTAACTCGTGTGCATTGATTCTTGCATGTTTACTTATTGCACTTGTTATATTACTCTATGTTGACAAATATCCATGAGATATACATGTTACAAGTTGAAAGCATTCGCTGAAACTTAATCATCCTTTGTGTTGCTTCAATGCATTCTACTTAGAATTTATTGCTTATGAGTTAGCTCTTATGCAAGTCTTATTGATACTTGTCTTGAAAGTAGTATTCATGAAAACTTTTGCTATATGATTTATTTGTTTAGTCATTATCTTTGTTAGCAATCTTTTGTTCAGATCACTCCATTCATCTCATATGCTTTACAATAATGTTGATCAAGATTATGTTGGTAGCATGTCACTTCAGAAATTATTTGTGTTATCGTTTACCTACTCGAGGACGAGTAGGAACTAAGCTTGGGGATGCTTGATACGTCGCAAACGTATCTATAATTTCTTATGTTCCATGCTACTTTTATTACAATACTTGAATGTTTTATACATACTTTACAGCATTATTATACATTTTCCGGCACTAACCTATTAACAAGATGCCAAAGTGCCAGTTGCTGTTTTCTGCTGTTTTTGGTTTCAGAAATCCTAGTAAGGAAATATTCTCGGAATTGGACAAAATCAACGCCCAGGGGCCTATTTTTACACGAAGCTTCCAGAAGTCCGAAGAGGAAACGAAGTGGGGCCACGAGGCGACGACACGCTAGGGCGGCGCGGCCCGAGTGCTGGCCGCGCGGCCTCGTTGTGTCGCCACCTCGTGTGGCCCCACGACCTACCCTTCCGCCTACTTAAAGCCTCCGTCGCGAAACCCCCGTGCCGAGAGCCACGATACGGAAAACCTTCCAGAGACGCCGCCGTCGCGAATCCCATCTCGGGGGATTCAGAAGATCGCCTCCGGCACCCTGCCGGAGAGGGGAATCATCACCGGAGGGGCTCTACATCATCATGCCCGCCTCCGGATTGATGCGTGAGTAGTTCATCCTTGGACTATGGGTCCATAGCAGTAGCTAGATGGTTGTCTTCTCCGCTTGTGCTATCATTGTTATAGATCTTGTGAGCTGCCTAACATGATCAAGATCATCTATTTGTAATGCTACATGTTGTGTTTGGTGGGATCCGATGAATATAGAATATTATGTTAAGTTGATTATCAATCTATCATATATGTGTTGTTTATGTTCTTGCATGCTCTCCGTTGCTAGTAGAGGCTCGGCCAAGTTGATACTTGTAACTCCAAGAGGGAGTAATTATGCTCGATAGTGGGTTCATGCCTCCATTTAATGCAGGACGGTGACGGAAAGTTCTAAGGTTGTGGATGTCTTGTTGCTACTAGGGATAAAACATTGATGCTTTGTCTAAGGATATTTGTGTTGATTACATTACGCGCCATACTTAATGCAATTATCTGTTGTTTACAACTTAATACGGGAAGGGGTTCGGATGATAACCTGAAGGTGGATTATTTAGGCATAGATGCATGCTTGGATAGCGGTCTATGTACTTTGTCGTAATGCCACTGATTAAATCATATAGTAATCATCATTGATATGTATTGAATCTTTATTTGTCAATTGCTCGCTTGTAATTTGTTCACCCAGCATGTTAGTTATCTTATTGGAGAGACACCTCTAGTGAACTGTGGACCCCGGTCCATTCTTCTACATCTGAATATATTCTACTGTTTTACTTGTTCTTTGCAAACAAACACCATCTTCCACTCGATACGCTTAATCCTTTGTTTTCAGCAAGCCGGTGAGATTGACAACCTCATCGTTACGTTGGGGCAAAGTACTTTGATTGTGTTGTGCGGGTTCCACGTTGGCGCCGGTTTCATCGGTGTTGCGCCGCACTACATTCCTCCACCAACAACCTTCACGTGCTTCTTGGCTCCTACTGGTTCGATAACCTTGGTTTCATACTGAGGGAAACTTGCTTCTATACGCATCATACCTTCCACTTGGGGTTCCCAACAGACGTTTGCATCTACGCGTATCACCCCCTCTCCCCAAACCCTAGTTGCCCCCTCCTCCCACTTCTCCCGTAGTGCTTAGGCAAAACCCTGCCGGAGATCTCCACCACCACCGACACCACGCCGTCGTGCTGTCGGGATTTCGAGGAGGATCTACTACATCCGTTGCCCACTGGAACGGGGAGGACGACGTCGTCATCAACACCGAACGTGTGACCGAGTACGGAGGTGCTGCCCGACTATGCCACCGTCAAGATCTTCTACGCGCTTTTGAAAGCGGCAAGTGATCGACTACATCAACAACGAGATCTAATCTCGTAGGCTTTGGAATTTTTGAGGGTTAGTCTCATGATCTTCTCGTTTCTACCATCTTCTAGTTTGGATCTTGGCTTGTTATTCGTTCTTGTGGTAGGAAAATATTTGTTTTCTATGCTACGAATCCCAACAGTGGTATCAGAGCCGTGTCTATGCATAGATTGGTTGCATGAGTAGAACAATATGGATTTGTGGGCGTTGATGCTTTTATTGTCTTTAGTTATGTGTACTTTGCATCTTGCGGGATGGTGGGATGAAGCGGGCCGAGCTAACTTTACATGACCGCGTCTCATGAGACTTGCTCCATCATAACGCGTGAAGCACACGTCTGTTGGGAACCCCAAGAGGAAGGTGTGATGCGTACAGCAGCAAGTTTTCCCTCAGTAAGAAACCAAGGTTATCGAACCAGTAGGAGTCAAGGGCCACGTGAAGGTTGTTGGTGGAGGAGTGTAGTGCGGCGCAACACCAGTGATTCCGACGCCAACGTGGAACCTGCACAACACAATCACAATACTTTGCCCCAACTTAACAGTGAGGTTGTCAATCTCAGCCGTTGTCGAAAACAAAGGATTAAACGTATGGTTGGAAAATGATGTTTGTTTGCGAAGAACAACAGAGAACAGAGATTGCAGTAGATTGTATTTCAGATGTAAAAGAATGGACTGGGGTCCACACTTCACTAGTGGTGTCTCTCCAATAAGATAAATAGCATGCTGGGTGAACAAATTACAGGTGGGCAATTTACAAATAAAGATTCATATACATATCATGATGATCACTATGAGATTTAATCAGGGCATTACGACAAAGAACATAGACCGCCATCCAGCATGCATCTATGCCTAAAAAGTCCACCTTCAGGTTAGCATCCGCACCCTTCCAGTATTAAGTTGCAAACAACAGACAATTGCATTAAGTATGGTGCGTAATGTAATCAACACAAATATCCTTAGACAAAGCATTGATGTTTTATCCCTAGTGGCAACAGCACATCCACAACCTTAGAACTTTCGTCATCGTCCCAGATTCAATGGAGGCATGAACCCACTATCGAGCATAAATACTCCTCTTGGAGTTACAAGTATCAACTTGGCCGTAGCCTCTACTAGCAACGGAGAGCATGCAAGAACATAAACAACACATATATGATAGATCAATAATCAACTTGACATAGTATTCTATATTCATCGGATCCCACCAAACACAGCATGTAGCATTACAAATAGTTGATCCTGATCATGATAGGCAGCTCACAAGATCTAAACATGATAGCACAAGAGGAGAAGACAACCATCTAGCTACTGCTATGGACCCGTAGTCATGGTGCTTCTCCTCTTGGACTACGGGTCCATAGCAGTAGCTAGATGGTTGTCTTCTCCTCTTGTGCTATCATGTTTAGATCTTGTGAGCTGCCTATCATGATCATGATCATCTATTTGTAATGCTACATGTTGTGTTTGTTGGGATCCGATGAATATGGAATACTATGTCAAGTTGATTATTGATCTATCATATATGTTATTTATGTTCTTGCATGCTCTCCGTTGCTAGTAGAGGCTCTGGCCAAGTTGATACTTGTGACTCCAAGAGGGAGTATTTATGCTAGATAGTGGGTTTATGTCTCCATTGAATCTGGGGGAGTGACAGCAACCCCTAAGGTTGTGGATGTGCTCTTGCCACTAGGGATAAAACATCAATGCTTTGTCTAAGGATATTTGTATTGTTTACATTACGCACAGTACTTAATGCAATTGTCTGTTGTTTGCAACTTAATACTTGGAAGGGGTGCGGATGCTAACCCGAAGGTGGACTTTTTAGGCATAGATGCATGTCTGGATGGTGGTCTATGTTCTTTGTCGTAATGCCCTAAGTAAATCTCATAGTAGTCATCATGATATGTATATGCTTCTCTATTTGTCAATTGCCCAACTGTAATTTTTTCACCCAACATGCTATTTATCTTATTGGAGAGACACCACTAGTGAACTGTGGACCCCGGTCCATTCTTTTACATCTGAAATACAACCTATCGCAATCATTGTTCTCTATTGTTTTCTCGCAAGCAAACATAATTCTCCACACCATACGTTTAATCCTTTGTTTTCAGCAAGCCGGTGATATTGACAACCTCACTGTTAAGTTGGGGCAAAGTAGTTTGATTGTGTTGTGCAGGTTCCACGTTGGCGCCGGAATCACTGGTGTTGCGTGATGTCTACTCACGCTTCTTTTCCTGTAGACAGTGTTGGGCCTCCAAGAGCAGAGGTTTGTAGAACAGCAGCAAGTTTTCCCTTAAGTGGATCACCCAAGGTTTATCGAACTCAGGGAGGAAGAGGTCAAAGATATCCCTCTCAAGCAACCCCGCAATCATGATACAAGAAGTCTCTTGTGTCCCCAACACACCTAATACACTTGTCAGATGTATAGGTGCACTAGTTCGGCGAAGAGATGGTGAAATACAAGTAGTATGGATGTATATGAGTGGTAATAGCAATCTGAATAAAATATGGCAGCGAGTAAACATGCAACGAACAGTAAGTAAACGGTGTTTGCGTATTGGAAACAAGGCCTAGGGATCATACTTTCACTAGTGGACACTCTCAACATTGATCGCATAATAAATACTTCTTCTCATATGTGCTACATACACTCTTTTGTTGGATGACAAACACCAGTCGTTGTGTAGGGCTACAAGAGCACCTCAATGCCGGAGTTAACAAGCTCCACAACATTCGATGTTCATATTTAAATAACCTTAGAGCATAATAGATCATTGCAAAATAAACCAAGAACTAACATAGCACACACACTGTCCACATTACACTATGAAAGGAGGAATAGATCACATCAATACTATCATAATGACAATTAACTCCACAACCTACAAGAGATCATGATCATAGCCTACGACAAGAACCACACGGTGCACACACTAGTCACCTTTACACCATGCAGGAGGAATAGACTACTTCAATAACATCACATGAGTAGCACATAACTAGTAGCGATACAAAGCTCATCATATGGATCTCAATCATGTAAAGCAGCTCATGAGATCATTGTATTGGAGTACAGAGAGAGAGATTAACCACATAGCTACGATAGAGCCCTCAGCCTCGAGGGAGAACTACTCCCTCCTCATGGGAGACAGCAACGGTGATGAAGATGGCGGTGGTGTCGATGGAGGAGCCTTCCGGGGGCACTTCCCCGTCCCGGCGGCGTGCCGGAACAGAGACTCCTGTCCCCGCATCTTGGCTTCGCGATGGCGGCGGCTCTAGAACTTTTCTCGTACCGTGGCTTATTCGTCTCGATGTTTTAGGTCAGGGACCTTTATATAGGCGAAGAGGCGGAGTCGGAGGGCTGACGAGGCGACGACACTGTAGGGGGGCGTGGCCCACCCCCTGGCCGCGCCAGCCTATCATCTGGGGCCCACAGGGCCCTCCTCTGGTGGCTCTCGGGTGTTCTGGGAAGCTTCGTGTGATTCTAAGATGCCGGGCGTTGATTTCGTCCAATTCCGAGAATATTTCCTTACTAGGATTTCGAAACCAAAAACAGCAGAAAATAGGAACTGGCACTTCGGCATCTCGTCAATAGGTTAGTTCCGGAAAACGCATCAAAACGATATAAAGTGTGAACAAAACATGTAGGTATTGTCATAAAACTAGCATGGAACATCAGAAATTATAGATACGTTTGAGACGTATCAAGCATCCCCAAGCTTAGTTCCTACTCGCCCTCGAGTAGGTAAACGATAACAACAAATAATTTCTGAAGTGACATGCTACCATCATAATCTTGATCAACATTATTGTAAAGCATATGACATGAATGGAGTGATTCAAAGCAATGATCTATAGTTTGCTAACAAATAGATAACATATAGCAAAACTTTTCATGAATAGTACTTTCAAGACAAGCATCAAAAAGTCTTGCATAAGAGTTAACTCATAAAGCAATAAATTCAAAGTAAAGGCATCGAAGCAACACAAAGGAAGATATAAGTTTCAGCAGTTGCTTTCAACTTTCAACATGCATATCTCATGGATAATTGTCAACACAGAGTAATATGATGAATGCAAATAAGCAAGTATGTAAGAATCAATGCACAGTTGACACAAGTGTTTGCTTCTAAGATGGAAGGAAGTAGGTAAACTGACTCAACAATAAAGTAAAAGAAAGGCCCTTCGCAGAGGGAAGCAGGATTAAATCATGTGCTAGAGCTTTTCAAGTTTTGAAATCATATAGAGAGCATAAAAGTAAAATTTTGAGAGGTGTTTGTTGTTGTCAACGAATGGTAATGGGTACTCTAACTACCTTATCAACCGGACTTTCAAGAGCGGCTCCCATGAAGGACGTTATCTCTACCAAGCAAGGTAGATCATCCCTCTTCTCTTTTGTTTACACATGTACTTTAGTTTTATTTATTAGATGACACTCCCCCCAACCTTTGCTTACACAAGCCATGGCTAACCGAATCCTCGGGTGCCTTCCAACATTCACATACCATGGAGGAGTGTCTATTTGCAAATTTAAGTTGCTTACTGATAAATCAGAGCAAAACATGTGAAGAGAATTATTAATGCAAGTTAATTAATTGGGGCTGGGAACCCCATTGCCAGCTCTTTTTGCAAAATTATTGGATAAGCGGATGAGCCACTAGTCCATTGTGAAAGTCTGTCAGAAGCAAATGACAAGATCGAAAGATAAAACACCACATACTTCCTCATGAGCTATAAAACATTGACACAAATAAGAGATAATAGCTTTTGAATTGTTTAAAGGTAGCACATGAAGTATTTACTTGGAATGGCAGGAAATACCACATAGTAGGTAGATATGGTGGACACAAATGGCATGGGTTTTGGCTCAAGGTTTTGGATGCACGAGAAGCATTTCCTCTCAATACAAGGCTTTGGGCTAGCAAAGTTGTTTGAAGCAAACACAAGTATAAACCGGTACAGCAAAACTTACATAAGAACATATTGCAAGCATTATAAGACTCTACACTGTCTTCCTTGTTGCTCAAACACTTTTCCAGAAAATATCTAGACCTTAGAGAGACCAATCATGCAAACCAAATTTCAACAAGCTCTACAGTAGTTCTCCACTACTAAATTTAAACTACATGATGCAAGAGCTTAAACATGATATATGAGAGCTCAAAACAATTGCCAAGTATCAAGTTATTCAAAACCATGTGAAGCATTTTCTAATTCCAACCAAATAGCAACAAGTGAAGCGATCAACTTTCGCCCTTGAACATTAAAAGCATAAACGAAGAACACTAGTGTTCATATGAAAAAGCGGAGCGTGTCTCTCTCCCACACAAGGATGAACTTATTCAGAGAATGAAAATAACAAAACGAAAATAAAAGCACACAGACGCTCCAAGTAAAGTACATAAGATGTGACTGAATAAAAATATATTTGCACTAGAAGTGACCTGATAAGTTGTCGATGAAGAAGGGGATGCCTTGGGCATCCCCAAGCTTAGATGCTTGAGTCTTCTTAAAATATGCAGGGATGAACCATCGGGGCATCCCCAAGCTTAGACCTTTCACTCTTCTTGATCACATTATATCACCCTCTTCTATTGACCCTTGAAAACTTCCTCCACACCAAACATCAAGCAAACTCATTAGAGGGTTAGTGCATAATAAAAATTCACATGTTCAGAGGTGACACAATCATTCTTAACACTTCTGTACATTGCACAAAGCTTCTGAAAGTTAATGGAACAAATAAACTCATTCAACATAGCAAAAGCGGCAATGCGAAATAAAGGCAGAATCTGTCAAAAACAGAACAGTCCGTAAAAACAAATTTGGAAGGGGCACTTAACTTGCTCAAACGGAAAAACTGAAAACTAATGAAAGTTGCGTACATATCTGAGGATCACACACGTAAATTTGCAGATTTTTCTGAGTTACCTACAGAGACTTCTGCGCAAATTCGTGACAGACAGCAAATCTGTTTCTGCGCAGTAATCCAAATCTAGCATCAACTTTAACATAGAGACTTTACTTGGCACAAAAACATGATAAGGAGAGGTTGCTACAGTAGTAAACAACTTCCAAGACTCAACAAAACAAAAATTGTTGTAGTAAAATAAATACATGGGTTATCTCCCAAGAAGTTCTTTCTTTATAGCCATTAAGATGGGCTCAGTAATTTCAAAGATACTCTCGCAAGAAAGAAGAGTTGAAGCAAAAGAGAGCATCAAGAAGCAAATTAAAAACACATTTAAGCCTAACCCACTTCCTATGAAAAGGAATCTTGTACACAAATAAATTAATGAAGAACAAAGTGGCAAGCATAGAAAAGCAACACAAGCGCAATTTCAAGATTCTCAACATAAAGAGGGGAAACTTAATATTATTAAGATGCATATAACCATGTTTCCCTCTCTCATAATAACTTTAAGTAGCATCATGAACAAACTCAACAATATAACTATCACATACAACATTCTTGTCATGAGCCACATGCATAAAATTATTACTCTCCACATAAGCATAATCAATTTTATTAGTTGTAGTGGGAGCAAATTCAACAAAGTAGCTATCATTATTATTCTCATCAAGTGTAGGAGGCATAGTATAGGAGGTGGCGTTTTGGCTCATAGGAGCAAATGCTCCCATTATACAAAATAATTAAAAATTAATTTTAAAAATGCTAAAAAAAATTGACATAAATTTTTTGATGTGCATCGTGACATTCTATGTTCGTGCACAAGTTTTCGTGGAAAAACAATATTTTATGTGGTGTGTACAAAAAAGACAAAAAAATGCGTTATACGTAGTCGTGTTACATCATCAAAATTTGTCTTTTTTACAGGAGCCACATAAATTGTTTTCTTTTTTTGAAAATTTGTGTACCAACATAAAGTGTCTATATGTACATGTAAAAATTTAGTTTAGAATTTTTTGACACTTCGAAATGTGGATTCACACAATGGGAGCAAATGCTCCTATGAGCCAAAGTGCATTTCCCGCATAGTATAATCATAATAAAATTTACTCTCCATAGTAGGCGGCACCAAAAGACCACTATCATTGTAATCATCATAAATAGGAGGCAAAGTATCATCAAAGAAAATTTTCTCCTCAATGCTTGGGGGACTAAAAATATCATGCTCATCAAAACCAGCTTCCCCAAGCTTAGAATTTTCCATATCATTAGCAACAATGGTGTTCAAAGCGTTCATACTAATATCATTGCTACTAGCATGCAAATAAGATTCCGTAGGTTTTTTAATTTTCGCAGCAAACAATCCATGTCTTAACTCAGAAAATAGAATAAGAAGCTCATTGTTACTTTCCATTATGCCTAACTAGTGTAAACAAGAAGCCAAAAGATGCAATTGCAGGATCTAAAGGAAATAGCTTCGAGCACTGACAACGGCGCCGGAAAATAGCTTAGTAGCCGAGATCCGGAGTGTGAGTACCTTTTACCTTTCCTCCCCGGCAACGGCGCCAGAAAATAGCTTGATGTATGCCACTAGCCGCTTTGTTGTATTTCTTCATCCCGTTGTTCGAAGTACCTTGTGAGAAGAGAAGGAACGTCGAGTTTTTCGTCCGCTTTGATTCCTCTGCCAAACATTTAAGATCCGCATTAAGTTGATAACCGCAGCCACAGACCGCCGCGAGATACGAGACCAGTACGATGATCTAAGAGCGTCTTCTTCCTTGGTGCGCATGGTGTTGAGATAATCCTCGGCATCCTTGAGGACCCTATCTGATGCGGCCATGAATCTCTGGAACCAGATCGTCTGGGCACGTGTGCTTGCCCGGATGGCTTCGATTTCCTCGTCCTCCGACGGCTCCCAGCAGTTGGCCTTCACCCTCTTCTCCGTGTACTCGTCCCCCAGCGTATCCTCGGCCGCCCTCTTCTTCTTCGTCTTCGGCTTCTGCTGGCCAACCGTCAAAAGCATTCTGGACATCGATCCGAGTTGGGCGATCATAATGGAGGTGGTGATCTCCGTTTGTTAGTTTGTTTGTTTGTTCCGTGTAGTATCGAGCTGACTATGTTTCTGTCCCATGAACCCGGCCTGCCTTATGTAGCACCTAGCGCATCCGAGATCGAACAGTCCAGACATACCCTTCCAGAGTCCGAGTCGGACCAGTTGCCAGTCGGCATGACCGCGTTTAGGTTGGAATCAAACTTGCGATTCCCTTGTAATTATTCCCGTAAACCGGAGAATCTGAAGTGCTTTCCGAATTTGGAGACCTCCTGGGCATATTTGTTCCGGCGTGATCAGCAGTCCCATGGTGATCAGCAGGGAAATAGCAAAGAAATGGAGTGACTAGGATTATTACCAACGCGGTTTTTCTAGCGGCGCCGCTAGCTACCGGTCATGCATCTACCGCTCATTTGTTGTTTGCGATTCGGAATGTACTACTTGCTGCATGCAGAATACATACCTGATACGTATATAATACATGCCTGGCCCACTCCATCCAATGATATGAGGGATCTTGATACAAAAAAGCGGAGGCAACAGTGCGATAAGAAGCTGCAAACGACGAGTGGTCGAGTGCCTGAAACTACATGTCAAGTTGCATAAATGTTAAAAAATCCAAAATATAATTTCGCTAGTACATCCAGACCGCAGCGACGAGGTAGCGAGTCACATGTGCATATAAATTTATTGTCTTAAAACATAATTTAAAATGTTAAAAATTCCAAAATATAATTTCGCAAGTACATCAAAACTGCGATGGCAGCTAGGCATAGGTGCATATAAATCTATTCTGTGAAAATATAATTCAAAATGTTAGAAAAATCCAAAATATAATTTTGCAAGTACATCTTAGCATTCCATATTCGCACCAGAAACTTTTAGGAAAGAATTGATACTCCAACATAACAACATAACTAGGCACTGAACATTTTGGATATTTTTACACGGGCCGCATAAAATATTCGGATTTTCCGAAAACTTGAGAACATAGACTGTTCACATGTACACGGAAAATTTTATTACAGAATTCTAACATTTTTAAGAAAAAATATTTGTGTATTTTTCATAATATATGCAACTTTGAGCCAATACCCCACCTCCCGGACAAAAGTTTACACGGGGTAGTAGCAGTTATTGCACCAGTACTCAACAACGTGATCGGCCCTATATCTATATATATGAGAAAATACGAGATGCAGTTAATGGATACAGAAGTATAATACGGAGTACAGAAAAATGTGGAGGACGGTATAAGCATACGTTCGCATGGCTCCTTTTCATTGGCTGGGCGAGCACCGGTAGCTAGCGGCTCCGCTAGAAACGCATTTCCGGATTATTACACGTTATAATTCATAGGTCGCATAAATAGGGCAACATATCCTGTGCATCATGTACTCTACTTGTATTGCTGTTTCATAGCAGTTTGTTGCTAATTTTTGTGTAATATTTTCCTTACAATTTGTGACGTGATAATATTTCTTTACTTAACTAAATAGTACCGTATCATATTGTTAGAAAGAATATACCAATACTCTAGGAATAATGGAGTGCTTTTCCCAATCATACACATTTTCTACGGTAACTCTTTATCCCCCACGTCGGAGGTAGTAAGATTTTGCCTCTTTTTACAAAAGATAACGTCACAAATTGTAAGGAAAATGTTAGATAATTTGTTGTATCATCTTTTCAATTTTGCTTCAGTGTCTCCCCCTCCAAATTTTGGCACTGGAAAACAAATGGACAGCCAAGATCTCTCGATACCTCTTCGTTACGAGATGGGGTATCTTCCAAGGGATAACTTACCCCTTCAACTTTAATGATAGGAGTGGGGGGACACCGGACCACACCTTCAGGGAACAATGATATCACTTTCGTGGATCGTGAGAAAGCGCCAACATTTACGGTTCAAATCACTCGACGTCTACCTTCAGGGGAAATCGTGTGTTCCAGATCCTTCATGCGCGAGTCGAGGCATCATTTAATGCTCCTACTTCGTCCCAGGATGGTTTCCGATGTACCGTTGTGTTGTCCCATCGGGTCTTTTTGAAGGGCGACTTCATGGCCAGGATGAGAAATACTACACGCAAATGGTTCGACATGTCGTTCACAAAGCACGATGTATCATGGAAGCGGAGTCGGCATTGTGAGGCGCCCAATGGGAACAAGCCGGCGCGATTAAAATCGAATAAGACTGGGAAGTGGAGGTTCAAAAGTTGGCCTTATGATTCTAATTTGGTTAGAAGTTCTTCAGCTTCTTCCCGCAAATGGCTCATTTGAAAGGGAATTGAGAAATGACAACCTCCTAGCGAAGAAGCGAAGGCGGTGACAAGTCTCTGATGCACTCAGGGCTAATGATGAGGGAACACCCACCCGGGTAGGACCAAGGAGACGAATCAGACCAGAACACCAGGATGGCTGTGGCATACTCATGGCCGCATCATTGGTGGGCTTAACATGAAGGCAATGGTCGACCATGGATATGTCCAGTCAAACAAGGAAGAGATCAAGTTGGAGCTCAAGTTTGCGACTTCGTCGTGATCTAGTTGACATGATATCGTAACCAACTAGGTAGATGTCTTTGTAAACCCTAGTAGGTCATCTATACAAGGCCTGGCTACAGGTCTCCTCATTCAGCCTATCTTAGTCGTCACTGCCACCTCCGACGCCCTATAATCAATCTAAGCAATAACAATTAAGGAAAGATTAGGTCTTTGCTTCTACCGAGAGGGTCCAAACCTTGGTATCTCGTGTGTCAATCTTGTCCCAGATATCTGCAATGTCTCCATGGCTTTTCACCTCATCTGAGCTAGTGAGCTACCCTTGTAGCATCTGTCTCCACAATACACTGATAGTCGTGAGAGTTTTCTATGCATATTTGCTCAAGATAGGTGGTGGAAACCTAACCTCTGTGTGATCTATTGCACCGAGATAATTTCACTCTATATGGTTGTGTGTAATATTATGAGGAAAACGGAAGGGCAGAAAAACAAAAGCTCATATGTATGTTTTCCTTTGAAAGAAAAAAAAGCTCTCATTTGACAAATCCCCACTTATACTTCTATGTAGTAAAAAAAATCTTGCTTTTGCTTCTATCTAGCAAAAAAGGTCTATCGAAAAAATACTGACTCGTTGGAGACTTTATAGCAAAAAAATTGTTCTACTTTAGCGGAGTCTAGTCATCATGACAATGATGCTGATCGTGTTCCCTTTGTTCATGTAGCTCTGGAGAAGTCAAGCGCCCAACCGCCAAAGAGGCCATCCGGCGGCTTTGCCGATGAAGATGATTTGCTTCTTCACTTGTTAGTTCCTTTTTGTTTCTTTTGAAGTCGACTGACATTCCCTTTGACATAGTTGTCTATTTGCTTGCAGCGAGGAAGGCTTTGTTGAGCCTCCTTCGAAGAAGGCAAAGGCCATCTCCAGCGGTCTAGCTCCTTCCGCATCCGAAGTTCCAATTTTACCGAAAGATGCACTAGCTCCTTCTTCTCTCTCGAAGGGAAAGGAACTTCCTCTGGCAGCTACCATTCCACCCTCGACTCACAGAGGGCAGGTGAATAATGCAACTCATTTCATTTCTGTTATTCTTGATGATGATTCTCTCTCTTCTAGCCCCTGAGTCTATATTCAATTGTTTGCAGTCGATTGTAGACTCAACAGGAATTTTGATACGATTAATGACGTATTTGTCTTGATGCTATGTTATAGAGTATCAGAGATGCCGTTACATGAAGGACTTCGCCTCCCAATTCTCCTTGCTTCAAGCTGATAATGCTCGGCTCTAGGAGGATGCCCAATTGAAATTTGCCAAGCTTGACCAAGCAGTTACAATTACAGCCACTGCCCGACAAGAGGTGGATTCTTTGAAGAAAGAACTCGATCAGCTGAAGAAGAAGCTGAAGAAGGATGAGAAGGAGAAGGCAAAGGCCCAAGTCCAGAAGAAGGAGAAAGAGGATCTCCTGCACAAGTCCACCATGGCCCTGCTAGGTAATTTTATTGCACTGTCTTCAAACTCGTTTTTATTTAGTTTTATCGACTTCTTACTTCTGCTTTTACTTTTTGCAGGAGCTGCCAATATTCCTGCCAATTCTATAGGCAAGCTTCCAGCCGATGCTATTTCCATGGCGGTCGAGTCCGGCGAGCTTGTCCGAGTTCTTCTTCAGAAGAACAAGGCGGTCTTGTCGAGATTCCACACTATGATCTTCCCAAAGGCAGATCAGAAGAAAACTCTAGAGCAGCTGGTGAAAGCCTTATCCGTCGACACCGAGGGCATCATAGAGGTATTGAAATGTACCTTGTGTAGCTACGGCGCTCTTCTTGCCTTCCAACTTCTGATTGGGTACGACTTCAAAGCTGATATGGAATTTCTGACGAAGGAGTTGCCGAAGGATCAGGATGGGATAGCTATCGATCTTAGCCCTTTTAGTTTGTCGGCAGCAAATGCGCGTGACAGCTTCTTGATCTGGTGGAAGCTAACAAGCCAGCTGTTGGAGGAGCTGCCCCAAGCTTGTCAACGCAAACCCAGGCTCCTTAAGTTTTCCCTATCAAATTGTAATTGATATTTTGCTTCGAACAATGGCTTTTCTAAAGCCCCGTTTTGTAATGAATTCAGAGCTGGCAATGTTGTCAGTTCTTCCCTTGCGATTTTGGTGTCTTTATCCTTAACTGCGCGCTCCCAATGGGAGTGATTTAAAGCCATTAATACCGCTCATATTCTTGACACACACTCGATAATGTATTTGCAGGTGGTTCCTATGACTCCTTTTGTCGAGGATACTTCGGCTGCTGGATCTGAGACCGTCCTTCTTCAATAGATGAGAACCTAAATTCTTTGCATGGAGAAAGATCTCCTGGGTATTCATGCCTTGGCAGCTGTCATAAAGAAGAAGGGTGAACTGGCTGTAGAAGCAGAGCGGTATGGTCTGGGTGAGCTTCAGAAGGCCACAGAGAGCGTCAATTGTGAGTACTCGATAATCTTTCGACTCCCACAATTTTTTAGGGTACTTTCTCCTTTGGTTCCTGAACTTTTGCATTATCATTCTTGTCGGTCATTCCTCTAAACTTGTCCGAAGAGAACAAGCGAGTCCATGAGCGGGTTGAGGTTCTGACGAGTTTGTCTCAATTCAACAAGGTCTTCTGGACAGATAAAAGGAAAGGTGCCACCATTGTAAAGTTCCAAGATCGGGTTTAACAAATGCCATACAGGTTTGAGGATGATATGGAAAACCATGTTCCCTCTTAATTCAGCTCCTCCAACATTGCTAACTTTGATGTCGGAGTTTAGTAATGCCAAGAAGGTTCGCACTTTGGTTCGTAGTCAACTTCTTGCTACAGCAGAAACTGCTTTTTTCCTTTGTGCTATCTCAACATCCTTTATTGGATTTGGAGGCGATTGCGAAGGCCGACAACAATGTGAGGCAGTATTTTCCCGCCGTTATAACACATGCCTCTATTGTAGTTGCTAGATTGGAGGTTAGCTCTGAAGCAGGCGATGCAGTCGGAATTCCCCATGAATAGCTTTGATGCTAGTGTAATTCTGTTGTAATCGATATGGTTGCTGTAAATCACTTTTCTCAGAACTCTATATACCCGAATATTTGGGTACCTTGGGTGTAAGTTTATTCGTGTGTACAATGTAACTTATTTACCCAATCACAAGTTTTTCCCTCTTGCGCTCATATTACTGCTTAAGAGATGAGCTAATCGATGATTTTTTCCTTTGCATCAATCTCAAAAAGCCTTTGTAGAGATGAACCAATTCTTGAAGACGACGCATTTGTCACTTTTTGACAAAGTATCGTTACTTCGAAGGATTATCTCCAAATGCCGGTGGCGATATTTGATATATTTATCGGCTAAGCGGCAAGTGATGGTGAGCTAATCTTTCTGGCATCGGCTTTATGATGCTTCGTAAAAAAAATCGGCAGCAAAATTTTCTAGTAATCAGTTCATGTTGCGGGTCCAAGGAACCCGCAGTAATCGCAACTTTGCTATAACCGAAAACGTATATTTTGTTCGCGGCAGCCCCCGAGTAAATCGAGGAAATTATGCTCGATGTCAACTCCGTTGCTCTTTAGTACTCCTTGTTCGATGTACCGGCGTGGGCCTTCCATGACTTATATTGTCGTTGCCATTTGCAGCGCTCGCATTTTCCCTGAGGCTTTGGCAAAAAGAAAATGTGTATTTTCATTGTATTTTTTTGAGGACCCTTTGGTTATCATCAATTGCAGCACTCGCATGTTCCCCAAGGCTTAGATGATAACCTTTGAGTATAACCAGCATGGGCGTCTCCCGATCTTTTTTATCGGGTCCGCTTTCTGTGTTCGTATATTCTGAAGTCAACGTTCGCGGTATTATGCGAAGATTCTTGAAAAATTTGTCGGGTGTCCCGAATCAATCGAGTGCTTGTATAAACGAAACTTGAACTTTATTAATAAGTCTGCGACGATAAGATAAGCTAAATTGCTATGGCTTTAGAAAGCCTTATTGAAAATAAAATTCTATGAAGATTAAAGATGCATGCCACCACTCGTCTTCTTATGTAAGAGGAGGGTTCTTCTTGTCCCGACCGACGTTTGCTGAAGTGACGACGTCTTCTGGGGTGGTGCCGATAGTTTCTACAGAAGCATTGGCAATTATTGCCAAAGGGTTAGTGCCTTCCGCTGAGGATCTAACGTCTGCTGTCGAAGATTTGACAGTTGATACTGTCGTTGCAAGATCATCGGGTTGTTTCTTCGTCTTCTTGATTTTGTCTTCCTCCTTAAGCTTAGGTTCCTCGCCTTGAAGAGCTAACTTCTTGGGAGCAACGTCTATAGCTTTGCCTTCCTGCTTTACCCCAAACTTAGCGGCAAATCTTCTGGAACTCTCGATCACAATTGTCCAAACAAGAAAAACTTCTATGAACCGTGATATTGGTCACATTGTTGCCTGGCATCTTGAGCTTCAAGTACGCGTAGTGAGATACAGCCATAAATTTGGCATAAGCTGGCCTTCCAAGGATAGCGTGGTACTGTGATTCCCAATTTACTACCTCGAACTTGATCTTTTCCTTCCTGAAATTGTCAGGTTTCCCGAAGACTACATTCAAGGAGATCCTGCGAAGAGGGTATGCTAGCAAGGTTGGAACAATGCCATGGAAACATGTATTAGCACTAGTAACAATTCGCTTGTCCATAACGATTTTAGTTCGTCAGCGAAAGGCCAAAACCATCATGGAGGCCTCATACTGACGGTTTGGATTTCCGTGGCGAACCTCGCGTCACAGATGGCCAGACTGATGGTTAGATTACCCCGTCATGGATCCATGACGGCCTAGCCCACACCCAAATCCCACCCGGTCCGGTACGTCATGACGGGAATAACCGTCATGCGGCTGCCTCCCCGATCGAGACCACCGTGTCAGACCAATCATTGAGTTGTCGGTCCAATAATTAAAGGCGCATGATATATGTCATCTTTGTCGTCTAGCTGACCACTCCGGACGAACCTCCTCCCACCACGTGGCCATGTAGATTTGCATTTGAATGTTGACACGTGCCTAGAGCGTCGCCATTGGCATGTCGACACGTGTCACCCGGAATACAAACATGTGCGTATAGAAGACCCAATACCATCTCGACACGTGGCAGAATGAAATGCCAACACGTGGACATCGGGGCCCACATGTAGGAACACACGTGGCACGGAACTAGACTTTGGGCCCAAGTTATTGCAGCCTATTAAAAGACGGTCCGTTTATAGCTGCCAACTATGCACAAGGCCCATTTGCGGTGTCCCATTAAGGCAAGCCCGTTTACCGTGGTCCTTTTCTTGGCCCACTCAAGGCCGGCCTTTTAATAGCCTTAATGTGCGGCCTTACTATCCTGACCCGTTATTGTGTTGCAACGTCCCAAAAAAATCAATTGCAAAAATGGTATGTTACTTCAAGCCCATCAATGCTGGTGCGCTAATAATGGCTTGTTAGAACGGCCCGGCCTGATTTTCTCAGCCAGCCTGTTACTTCCAGCCGATAAATGCCGGCCTAGTTAACTCAACTGGGTCATTCCTTTCAGCCTATCAAACTCGGCGTGTCAACTAACAACCGTTTTGTGGCGGCCTTATTACATATAAATAATACATAAACACTCATCCTGCGTATACAGTCCAGCTCCTCCAAAATAATACATAAACACTCATCCTGGGTATACAGTTCAGCTCCTCCAGAATAACTAGATAACTCTGCATCAAGTTACATTCGATCTTAAGTTCATCCTATGTACTAGCACCATACCATAACAGTTCAGCTCCTCCAAAATAATAACAGTTTAGCTTGCACCAAAAGCAAGACCACCAGCCCAAAATACAGTTCAAATGTTCATCATAGCACCACCAGTTCACCATGTTTACTCAGGCAGGGACCTGGTTAATGTTTCAAGCCTTGCCTCAAGGGCAGCCTGCTTCTCTCTCGCTTCCTGGACCTTTCTGTTAAGCTTGAACAGATTAGCATTATGGGAGTTGACAAGATCTTGCAGGTCCCCTTTTTCCCTCAGCTCGATCTCCAGTAAATCAGGTTAGGTGCTCAGATTCGATTGAGTAGGTTGAGACATCTCTTTTTCAATCTCAAGCTTGTTTAGCAATAAAGACAGAAGATAGATTGGTGTTAGATGAAGCAAAGTATAAACTCATTGAATGCTTACTCACAAGAACAAGTTCTACTTCACGGGAGTCGCGGTCGGCCTTGTTGTGGTGTGTCTCCCTGATCAGATCCACCAGACTTGGTTGTTTATCTGTGTATGAGTCTCCCTGAAAACAAACACATACATGCAGCCAGCTTATAGATTTTGTGAATAATCAATAATGTGTGCAGCGTTATATGTTGTTGTGCAAGTTAACCACTATTTAGAGCAGTTAGATGCAGAGCATCTATATTGCAGAAAGAATCTGCAGACTTTTGCGCAAGCAACAATGTGCACAAAAGCTCCTACAACCAGCTACCTACCAAAAACAGGAATTTAGTTTAACGCACCTGAGCTATCCATCGCAGAACTAAGCAATGTACCTTCTTGGAAAGTGAGCATGATGGAAATGATACCACGAGTTACATATATTAACTATCTATGCCAAAATTGTACGAACGTAATCAGTGATTTAAAAGACCAGCGCATGCATTCAGGAAAATACAAGCTACATAGTAAACCCATCCATCTTGTTGATGGAACTGTGTACTCTATCATTCTGTAAACAACACAGGTCTTGACTTACCAGATTTTCCACGTCATTCTGAAGATGTTTATTGCATGCACCTTTTACTGGTGACTGCTTCGTGTCCATTGAAAATTTACCCTAGAGATATGGAAGAACATGCATAAGAATGACAATTTCTGAGAAATAACAGCTTTACAAACAGTAAAGGGAGGCAAAGGAATGCAGTGTGTAAATACCGCCACTTTTCCGTAAAAGTCACAGAGGAGCCCTTGGTCTTGGCGGTACTTCTTCCAATGCGTATATACAGGATTGTAGTTCCTGACCGAGTATGATAAAAATTAGTTTGCGACTGCAATAAAACAACACATACCTTAGTTGTTGACACTACAAGAAAAGTTGCCATGGCCGACGAAATTGAAGTCGCGACGTGGTTGCCGATGCACCATGGCCTACGATTGTTGCTCTCTCCGTGGTGCATGTCAAAACTTTTTTTTCTCGTTTTTGAGGCCACCTAGCCCGACGAAAGCGTCCAAAACGTCGTGTATGGTGGCCCGGGACGTGGTGCATCATGAATTCTCGGGTGCGCCGGCCGAGTCAACGCAAATCCGCACCGCCCAGAGATGTAGGGCCCAGATGGCAGCCTCTCTAGCATTGTTTTTTTCTCGATCGCGCCATGTCGTTCAACGCTCTCCGATCGAGCCGTTTACGATGCATGATCATGGGTCCCGCATGTCATCCTCTATGAACCAAAATTCTTTCTTTTCTTGGATTTTTTTGACCCCATGATTTCTGGCTACTTCGTTTTTCTTTCGATCCCGTGCCTCCTTGGAAACGTTGATACCGCTGTAGCAAAATAGGACCCACATGTCATCCTCTATGTGCAATCAAGTTTCTTTTCTTGGAGTTATTTTTGTCACCTGATATTTGGTCTCTTGCTTTTTTCTTTCGACCTCATGCCGCCTCTCAAACGTTGATACCGCTGCTGCTAAATGGGACCCGCATGTCATCCTCTATGTGAAATCAAGTTTCTTTTCTTGGATTTATTTTTGGCACCTGATATTTGGTCACTTGTACGCTTGAGGATCCGGGTGTACGCTTGAGGATCTGGGTGAGGGGAAGGTTTTGAGGAAGAAAGAGATTGAATTCAAGATCTGTATTGATCCTACGGCCAGAGGTTGAAAATGTACGGATTACAAGGTGAGCACCTCTATCCTCGTGACGATCATCCCGCACAGGGGTGTGCCCCCTCTCCTTATATAGGGGAGAGGTGGCTTACAAGGGAAGAAACTCTAATGGTATCTTTGATGAGCTAAGCTACTTTATAAAGCTACTTCGGCCCAGATGACACCGGTTCTGTCTTTAATCAGGGGCTGATGACCTCTTCCGGCTTCTTTTAAGTCATCAGCTCCTTTGGCGCCAGGGCTTCGATTAAAGCTGAAGTGCTTCGCTCATCTTGTCCTTTGGTCCTTGATGGAATCTTTGACTGGAATGCCGACATGCTACAGCAGAGCCTATGCCGATTCTCCGGTATCTTTACCTTGGAGCTCCGGCATCTTTGCCTTTGTATCTCAATCTCATATGTTACCGTACTCCGTCATACCCCTCCTGGTATACCGGTTTGTAATAACTTAGCACAATCCTTACTCAACTTTGAGCATCCGGTTTAACCTTTAATCTGGTACACAAATGCTTAATTATAGCATATTTTCCATAGTCTTGGCCTACCGGGGGCCATCCCCCCGACATTAGTCCCCGAAGCTGGTGTGGTCCGGCGGATCTTTCCGACGGTCCACGCCAGGTTCCTATGTCAAACATACCGGATTAATCCTTCCGGTTTCAAGTTAAACTCAGTCGGTGTTTTACCGAACTCCTCAGAGCTTTTCCGGCTTCTTTTCGCTGATACCTTTGTCATTAAGTTCTCCTCGACGAGGTCGAGAATAACTCGGAAATCGCACTTGTCAGTGACATGCGCACTGTAACTGACATGGCAGTGTCAGTGGTCAAATCCCTCGTCTCTCGCGCACATTTAATGTGCCGCACTGGATCCGTGTGGTCCTCCGTGTGGCCGGTATCTCGATGCCGCGTGGCGGCCCATCAGCGGAAGCGACGTGGGCCCGGCGGTTTCCGGCCCATGAAACATTTCCCTATTTAAGGGCGACAGTTACTCGTCCTCTTCATCGCATCCATCTCCTTCGCCGTTTGCAAAGTTCTAGTGCTCTCTGCGCCCAGAGCTCCTGCGCCACCGTTCGTCGCCAAGACCATTCACTCCGGCGAAGTTCCGCGAGGAGCGCTCTGCATTGCTCTGGCCTTCTCCGCTTCTCGCGTTCCCCAATCTTCTTCTCTTCTCTGAGGCGTACTGCCTCTTGAGGTCATGCGCCACCGCTCGCCGCCGGCGGCCTTTTCTCCGGCGAACTCTCGGTTCCACACCTCGGGGGTCTTCCGCCGCCCATCTAAGGTTAGTGTGGCTCGATCTAGTCCTTCTCCTCTCCTTGTGTTCTTCATGTTCATCATCTCTACGGTAGATTTATTTACCTCTTTTCTTTTATTTTTACTCTTGTGCTTAGATCTCCTCAAGAGAGTAGAAGTTCCAGATCTTGTTGTTAGGTAGTGTCAAACACATAGACAAAATGGCTTCCGAAGAATCCGGTATGGAGATTTCCGGTAGCACCCAATTTAGTGAATCCCTCGAGATCTCTCTGGGTTCGGAAGAAGCCGTAGAGCAAGAAGATGATGGGCTTGAGGAGGATCTCGCTCGGATGGAGCAAGAAGCCGGCAGGCCGGATGAAGAAGCCGGCGGGCATGGGGAAGAGACCGGCACTTCGGATCAAGGTGCCGGTTTAAACCTTGCGGCTTACACCCGCGGGGCCTGGAAGGGCTCTGACATGAGTCAGGCTGAAATTGACTGGCTATACCGGTCCCGGAGGATACCGGAAGAGGTATTTTGTCGGATTCCCGGTAAAGAGCAAGAGCCTGTGCCCGAGCCAGGCGAAATAGTTCTCTTTGCCGCCCATTTTGAGCGCGGCTTTGGCATTCTGGCGTCGGACTTCTTCCGATGCTTCCTTGATTTCTATAAGCTTCTTCCCCACCATCTCCCTGGCAATGCCATTTTCTATCTTTCCTCCTATGTTTCTTTCATGGAAGGGTTCGTCGGTCTCTCCCCTACCGTCGAGACCTTTGCCCGCTTCTACAACCTCCGGATCAACTCGATCCAGGACCCAAAACTTCCGCCCCCAAACCAATCGTTCAGTGTGGGGCGTGCATACTCACGCCCCGCCAGGGGAGCACCTATTACAAGTTTACCGGCTTGGAGTCCTGCCGGGCTTGGCAAGAGAATTTCTTTTATGTTCGGAACTCCGGCTCTTCCGACTTTATCAACCTTCTGGCGTATGTTCCCAGCAGACCCTCCAGAACCAACTGGCGATTCAACCCTCGGGAGGACCACGATGAAACCAACCGGATCATACGGTATATGGAGGAGCTCAATGACACCACTAGCATATTCTCCGACGATATTGTGCGCACATTTTTCTCGCGCCGGGTTCTACCCTTACAGCGTCGTGCGCACAAGATATGCCAAATGACCAGGCGTAGGGATCCCACGAGGATCACAACCCCCCCCCCCCTACGCAAATCTGATGTGGTCCTCAAGGCCAAACAGATCTGTAAAACTAAGATGCCGGTTGCCTGGAAGTGGGGCCTGTAGCCTTTCAGCCGCTCAAAACCACCGACGTCCCAAGTAAGATCTTGGGGCTTCCGGAATGTTGTTTTCCGAAATGCTGTAAATTGTTCTTATAACTTGCTTTATTATTGTACTGTAGGACTTTCCTCGCATCCTTGCCGAGGAGCCGGAATCCTTTGCCCCCAAGCGCATTCTTTGAGGACGACGAGGACCCAGATCCTTACGTGCGCGGAAACGTACAAAAGATGGGCCTGACGCACTCCCGACGCCCCGGTAACATTCCTGCTTCTCACCCTCCAAGAAACCGGGCCAACGCTTCCGACAGCGACGATGGCGATTGCATTATGCTCGAGGTACTCGATCCACTTTCCTTATAACTACAACAGATGTGACATTCTATGACGCTCATTCCATGACGATACACTCAAAAAACGTCACAGTTTGTGAAAAATTGACTATTCCCTGACGTTTTTTCACTGTATCGTCACAGAATGAGCGTCATAGAATGTCACATCTTATCTTATGAATTCTCTGCTTATGTCGGTTTCAGCTAATCAAGATCATCAGGTGCTGGAGCACGTGACCACGCTTGCTGCTGAGGTCGGGGATCCTCCGGTCCCTCGATCCCGGAAGACTCCGACTCCTGATGCCGGTCCAAGCGTTGCGCCAGCTCCCAAGCGCCGGAAGACCGGTACTCCCAGGCCGGAGAGGAAAAATAGGAAAAACGAGATCTCGATCGCCTCCGGGTAAACTTTATCGACGCATCTTTCCGGTTTGAATCTTACTTTTGATAGTTCTCGCGGCTAACTCTTATTTTTTTTATCTTTCAGGCCTGCTCTCGAACTCACCAGGAGCTTGCCCGGTATGAGGCCGGAGGCCCCCAAGGATACGAGCAGGACCCAGCATCCTCCTCATCAAAGTCCGGCACATTCTGGTGCCGGCAAAGCTCATTCCTCCCTTCAGGGAGGTAAAACAAGTTCGGGGTGCGCGGCCCCTAAACGAAAACATCACCGTGCAGAGGAGGTTCTATCTTCCCCTCCAGAGATTGAAGATACCGGCGCCGGCAACATGGGCGCCGGTTCAGCACTAAGCGGGCGGTCGAAACCTTTTGTTTCCGCCCGTTCTCGAGAAAACCAGCCAACCTACTGCTTCCCCCTCCAAGACTTCCTCATCAACCAAACCTCCTTCTGCATCAACTAAGCCTCCTTCACCCGCCAAGGGCGCAGCTGCGCCGCCACCGACATCTTCCACCAAGCCTCCTCCTGCTCCTTCCGGTAAGAAATCTTCTTCCAGGAGGAGCGCAGAGATCAGCGCTGAGCAGCTCTCCGGCGCTGTTGCAGCTGCGGCGGCTCCGCCCAGCAGCTTCCAGGCCCAAGCCATTGTCCTGCATGCCGGGCGCGCTGCCATTACTGCCGGCGACACCAACCTGGGCGCGTTGCAGCGATATGTGGACAGCTGGAACATCGCCGACCTTACCGATTCCACCCTCGGCGTTGGCAAGGATAAGAAGGTGGTGAGCGACCCCCGCGGCCCCCGGAGCACCGTGCAACACCTTGGCCGGCTCAAGCAGGCCGTGAAGGAGTTCGACAACGCCTGGCACGATGCCAACAACAACGTGCTGGTAAGCTTCATACCGGAACTTGAACTTTTTCTCCAAACCGAGTTATTTTTCAATTTCAGAACTTATAGATATATCCTCATAGTCCCCGAGTTTCGGGTTAAGCACGCAGTACTTAGCGCGAAACTGCTCAGAAAACCGGCATAACTAGTCCGCGAGTTTTGGGTTAAGCACGCAGTACTTGGCGCAAAACTTGCCTCGAAAAACCAGCATAGCTAGTCCCCGAGTTTTGGGTTAAGCACGCAGTACTTGGCGCAAAACTTGCCTCGAAAAACCGGCATAGCTCACTGTTCTCTTAACTCTTGCAGGCCGTGCTGGACTCCCGGAAGCAGCTATTTGAGGAACTGTTGTGGGAGCACCGGGATCTGACCGAGGCTTTCGCCTCCCTCAAGATGACCCACTGATGGCGTGTAACTCACACGTTCGTTGGGAACCCCAAGAGGAAGGTATGATGCGCACATCAGCAAGTTTTCCCTCAGAAAGAAACCAAGGTTTATCGAACCAGGAGGAGCCAAGAAGCACGTTGAAGGTTGATGGTGGCGAAATGTGATGCGGCGCAACACCAGGGATTCCGGCGCCAACGTGGAACCTGCACAACACAACCAAAGTACTTTGCCCCAACGAAACAGTGAGGTTGTCAATCTCACCGGCTTGCTGTAACAAAGGATTAACCATATTGTGTGGAAGATGATTATTTGCGAAGAAAACAGTAAAACAAGTATTGCAGTAGATTGTATGCGATGTAAAGAATAGGACCGGGGTCCACAGTTCACTAGAGGTGTCTCTCCCATAAGATAAAAGCATGTTGGGTGAACAAATTACAGTCGGGCAATTGACAAATAGAAAAGGGCATAACAATGCACATACATGATATGATAAATATAGTGAGATTTAATCAGGGCATTACGACAAAGTACATAGACCGCTATCCAGCATGCATCTATGCCTAAAAAGTCCACCTTCAGGTTATCATCCGAACCCCTTCCAGTATTAAGTTGCAAGCAACAAACAATTGCATTAAGTATGGTGCGTAATGTAATCAACAACTACATCCTTAGACATAGCATCAATGTTTTATCCCTAGTGGCAACAGCACATCCACAACCTTAGAACTTTCTCGTCATCGTCCCGTATTTAATGGAGGCATGAACCCACTATCGAGCATAAATACTCCCTCTTGGAGTTAAGAGCAAAAACTTGGCCAGAGCCTCTACTAATAACGGAGAGCATGCAAGATCATAAACAACACATAAGTAATAGATTGATAATATCCATAACATAGTATTCTCTATCCATCGGATCCCGACAAACACAACATATAGTATTACAGATAGATGAGCTTGATCATGTTAGGCAGCTCACAAGATCCAACAATGAAGCACAATTAGGAGAAGACGACCATCTAGCTACTGCTATGGACCCATAGTCCAGGGGTGAACTACTCACTCATCACTCCGGAGGCGATCATGGCGATGAAGAGTCCTCCGGGAGATGATTCCCCTCTCCGGCAGGGTGCCGGAGGCGATCTCCTGAATCCCCCGAGATGGGATTGGCGGCGGCGGCCTCTCAGTAATGTTTTCCGTATCGTGGCTCTCGGTACTGGGGGTTTCGCGACGGAGGCTTTAAGTAGGCGAAAGGGTAGGTCAAAGGGCGTCACGGGGGGCCCACACCACAGGCCGGCGCGGCCAGGGCTTGGGCCGCGCCGCCCTGGTGTCTGGCCGCCTCGTGGCCCCACTTCGTCTCCTCTTCGGACTTCTGGAAGCTTCGTGCAAAAGTAGGACCCTGGGCGTTGATTTCGTCCAATTCCGAGAATATTTCCTTACTAGGATTTCTGAAACCAAAAACAGCAGAAAACGACAGAACGGCTCTTCGGCATCTTGTTAATAGGTTAGTGCCTGGAAAATGCGTAAATACGACATATAATGTGCATAAAACATGTAGATATCATCAATAATGTAGCATGGAACATAAGAATTTATCGATACGTCGGGGACGTATCGGCATCCCCAAGCTTAGTTCCGCTCGTCCCGAGCGAGTAAACGATAACAAGGATAATTTACGGAGTGACATGCCATCATAACCTTGATCATACTATTGTAAACATATGTAATGAATGCAGCGATCAAAACAATGGTAATGACATGAGTAAACAAATGAATCATAAAGCAAAGACTTTTCATGAATAGTACTTCAAGACAAGCATCAATAAGTCTTGCATAAGAGTTAACTCATAAAGCAATAAATCAAAGTAAAGGTATTGAAGCAACACAAAGGAAGATTAAGTTTCAGCGGTTGCTTTCAACTTATAACATGTATATCTCATGGATAGTGTCAATGTAAAGTAATATAACAAGTGCAATATGCAAGTATGTAGGAATCAATGCACAGTTCACACAAGTGTTTGCTTCTTGAGGTGGAGAGAGATAGGTAAACCGACTCAACAATAAAAGTAAAAGAAAGGTCCTTCAAAGAGGAAAGCATCGATTGCTATATTTGTGCTAGAGCTTTTATTTTGAAAACATGAAACAATTTTGTCAACGGTAGTAATAAAGCATATGAGTTATGTAAATTATATCTTACAAGTTGCAAGCCTCATGCATAGTATACTAATAGTGCCCGCACCTTGTCCTAATCAGCTTGGACTACCGGATCATCGCAATACACATGTTTCAACCAAGTGTCACAAAGGGGTACCTCCATGCCGCTCTGTACAAAGGTCTAAGGAGAAAGCTCGCATTTTGGATTTCTCGCTTTTGATTATTCTCAACTTAGACATCCATACCGGGACAACATGGACAACAGATAATGGACTCCTCTTTAATGCATAAGCATGTGGCAACAGTTAATATTCTCATATGAGATTGAGGATATATGTCCAAAACTGAAACTTCCACCAAGATTCATGGCTTTAGTTAGCGGCCCAATGTTCTTCTCTAACAATATGCATGCTCCAACCATTAAGGTGGTAGATCTCTCTTACTTCAGACAAGACGGACATGCATAGCAACTCACATGATATTCAACAAAGAATAGTTGATGGCGTCCCCAGAAGCATGGTTATTGCACAACAAGCAACTTAATAAGAGATAAAGTGCATAAGTACATATTCAATACCACAATAGTTTTTAAGGCTATTTTGTCCCATGAGCTATATATTGCAAAGGCGAATGATGGAAATTTAAAGGTAGCACTCAAGCAATTTACTTTGGAATGGCGGAGAAATACCATGTAGTATGTAGGTATGGTGGACACGAATGGCATAGTGGTTGGCTCAAGGATTTTGGATGCATGAGAAGTATTCCCTCTCGATACAAGGTTTAGGCTAGCAAGGTTATTTGAAGCAAACTCAAGGATGAACCGGTGCAGCAAAACTCACATAAAAGACATATTGTAAACATTATAAGACTCTACACCGTCTTCCTTGTTGTTCAAAACTCAATACTAGAAATTATCTAGACCTTAGAGAGACCAAATATGCAAACCAAATTTTAGCAAGCTCTATGTATTTCTTCATTAATGGGTGCAAAGTATATGATGCAAGAGCTTAAACATGAGCAAAGCAATTTCCAAGTATCACATTATCCAAGACATTTTAGAATTACTACATGTAGCATTTCCCGATTCCAACCATATAACAATTTAACGAAGAAATTTCAACCTTCGCCTTGAACATTATGAGTAAAGCCTAAGGACATATTTGTCCATATGCAACAGCGGAGCGTGTCTCTCTCCCACACAGTGAATGCTAGGATCCATTTTATTCAAACAAAAACAAAAACAAAACAAACCGACGCTCCAAGCAAAGAACATAAGATGTGACTGAATAAAAATATAGTTTCAGGGGAGGAACCTGATGATGTTGTTGATGAAGAAGGGGATGCCTTGGGCATCCCCAAGCTTAGACGCTTGAGTCTTCTTAAAATATGCAGGGATGAACCACGGGGGCATCCCCAAGCTTAGAGCTTTCACTCCTCTTGATCATAGTATATCATACTCCTCTCTTGACCCTTGAAAACTTCCTTCACACCAAACTTCAAGCAAACTCATTAGAGGGTTAGTGCACAATTAAAAATTCACATATTCAGAGGTGACACAATCATTCTTAACACTTCTGGACATTGCACAAAGCTACTGGACATTAATGGATCAAAAGAATTCATCCAACATAGCAAATACGGCAATGCGAAATAAAAGGCAGAATCTGTCAAAAACAGAACAGTCCGTAAAGACGAACCTGAAAGGGGCACTAGACTTGCTCAAATGGAAAAACTCGAAACTAATGAAAGTTGCGTACATATCTGAGGATCACGCTCGTAAATTTGCAGATTTTTTCGAATTTTTTACAGAGACTTATGCCAGAATTCGTGACAGACAGCAATGCTGTTTCGCGCAGCGATCCCAAATATAACATCAACTTTAACATAGAAACTTTACTTGGCACAAAAACATGATAAGGAGAGGTTGCTACAGTAGTAAACAACTTCCAAGACTCAAATATAAAACAAAGTACTGTAGTAAAAACATGGGTTGTCTCCCATAAGCGCTTTTCTTTAACGCCTTTCAGCTAGGCGCAGAAAGTGTGAATCAAGTATTATCAAGAGATGAAGCATCAACATCATTACCTTGGGAGTTGGGAGTTTCCTCTACAATGCATGTTATACTATCTATGTAAGTTTCAGAGGCTCCCTTTTCATTACTCTTAGGCTTGCTATTCTCATCAAATAAATTTTCGGGAACAATCCAATCATAATTCTTTTCTAGTGCCTCGAACATTCCTACAAGCTTGCAAGGTATTGATGTCTTAATGTACCCTCCATCATTAACATTATTAGTGTACTTCATCCTATCAATATCCATTTTTTCAAGGGTGCTAGCAAAGTTAGTGTAAGAACCAAGCATTTTATATTTAGTATAGACTTTTCTAGCCTCTCTTGCTACACCACCAAATTCTTTTAGAAGAGTTTCTAAGACAAAATCTTTCTTTTCTCCTTACTCCATATCAGAGAGTGTAAGAAACATATGCTGAATTATAGGATTAAGATTAACAAATTTAATTTCCAACATGTGTACTAGAGAAGCAACAGCAATTTCGTAAGTAGGAGCAAGTTCTACCAAGTGTCTATCTTCAAAATCCTCGACTATACTAACATGAGTGAAAAAATCTTCTATATTATCTCTTCCAATTATAGACCCTCGGCCTACCGGTATGTCTTTTAGAGTGTGCTTAGGAGGAAACATGATAAAATAAACAAAGAGTAAACTAAGCAAATTAAGTAAAGACAAGTAACTAATTTTTTGTGTGTTTTTGATATAGAGAGCAAGACAGTAAATAAAGTAAAACTAGCAACTGATTTTTTTGTGTTTTGTTTAGGTGCAGCAAACAAAGTAGTAAATAAAATAAAGCAAGACAAAAACAAAGTAAAGAGATTGGGAAGTGGAGACTCCCTTGCAGCGTGTCTTGATCTCCCCGGCAACGGCGCCGTGAAAAAGAGCTTGATGGCGTGTAACTCACACGTTCGTTGGGAACCCCAAGAGGAAGGTATGATGCGCACAGCAGCAAGTTTTCCTCGAAAAGAAACCAAGGTTTATCGAACCAGGAGGAGCCAAGAAGCACGTTGAAGGTTGATGGTGGCGAAATGTGATGCGGCGCAACACCGGGATTCGGCGCCAACGTGGAACCTGCACAACACAACCAAAGTACTTTGCCCCAACGAAACAGTGAGGTTGTCAATCTCACCGGCTTGCTGTAACAAAGGATTAACCGTATTGTGTGGAAGATGATTATTTGCAAAGAAAACAGTAAAACAAGTATTGCGATAGATTGTATGCGATGTAAAGAATAGGACCGGGGTCCACGAGTTCACTAGAGGTGTCTCTCCCATAAGATAAAAGCATGTTGGGTGAACAAATTACAGTCGGGCAATTGACAAATAGAAAAGGGCATAACAATGCACATACATGATATGATAAATATAGTGAGATTTAATCAGGGCATTACGACAAAGTACATAGACCGCTATCCAGCATGCATCTATGCCTAAAAAGTCCACCTTCAGGTTATCATCCGAACCCCTTCCAGTATTAAGTTGAAAGCAACAGACAATTGCATTAAGTATGGTGCGTAATGTAATCAACAACTACATCCTTAGACATAGCATCAATGTTTTATCCCTAGTGGCAACAGCACATCCACAACCTTAGAACTTTCCATCACCGTCCCGCATTTAATGGAGGCATGAACCCACTATCGAGCATAAATACTCCCTCTTGGAGTTAAGAGCAAAAACTTGGCCGGAGCCTCTACTAATAACGGAGAGCATGCAAGATCATAAACAACACATAAGTAATAGATTGATAATCACCATAACATAGTATTCTCTATCCATCGGATCCCGACAAACACAACATATAGTATTACGGATAGATGATCTTGATCATGTTAGGCAGCTCACAAGATCCAACAATGAAGCACAATTAGGAGAAGACGACCATCTAGCTACTGCTATGGACCCATAGTCCAGGGGTGAACTACTCACTCATCACTCCGGAGGCGATCATGGCGATGAAGAGTCCTCGGGAGATGATTCCCCTCTCGGCAGGGTGCCGGAGGCGATCTCATGAATCCCCGAGATTGGATTGGCGGCGGCGGCCTCTCGATGTGTTTTCCGTATCGTGGCTCTCGGTACTGGGGGTTTCGCGATGGAGGCTTTAAGTAGGCGAAAGGGTAGGTCAAAGGGCGTCACGGGGGGCCCACACCACAGGCCGGCGCGGCCAGGGCTTGGGCCGCGCCGCCCTGGTGTCTGGCCGCCTCGTGGCCCCACTTCGTCTCCTCTTCGGACTTCTGGAAGCTTCGTGCAAAAATAGGACCCTGGCGTTGATTTCGTCCAATTCGAGAATATTTCCTTACTAGGATTTCTGAAACCAAAAACAGCAGAAAACGACGAAGCTGGCTCTTCGGCATCTTGTTAATAGGTTAGTGCCGGAAAATGCGTAAATACGACATATAATGTGCATAAAACATGTAGATATCATCAATAATGTAGCATGGAACATAAGAAATTATCGATACGTCGGGGACGTATCACCCACAGCCAGTGCCAAGGTTTGTTTTAGCCTACCAGCTACTTTTGTACCGGCTTTCCCTTTGATGAACTTTGTTAACACGTTTCTTTTGCGCAGCCACTCTGCCGGAAGCTTCCCTGGACGACCTCACTGGCCAAGTTACCGCGCTTAAAGGTAAGCCGGATTTGTCGGTTTTTTCTTCCGTTGTTATATTTTTCTACTAACTCAATCCATTCCGGATTTCAGCTGAAAAGGAGAAGTTGTCCGTCCAGTACCAGCGTGACCTGAAAGCCCAGCAAGATGAAACCGCCAACCTCAAGGATCAACTGATCTAGGCTGGGCTGCAGCACGCCAGGGCGCTGAAGGAGGCCATCACTGCCGGCGACGCCAAGGTCGAGGAGGCCCGGAAGCAATTTTCTGATGCTGAGGAGCAGCTACGCCGGGAGCTTGAGGACAAGAGGAAGCTGCAGCAGCAGGAGAAGGAGCAGAACGAGGAGCTCGTGGCGGTCCAGTCTGGCCTTGATGCCATGGTCAAGGACGTTGATGACAAAGCACTGAGTAAGTTTTCTTGCCTTTTGCTTTACAAGCTTTCTTTTCTTACCGATTTGTTCTTACACCGGCTTCTTTTGATCTTTGTATAGAATTCTTCCTGGATTCCCAGACCCGCGCCGAGGCTACCGTCGCCAAGAACTGGGTCGAGAAATTGGTTGATGCCAACGCCCCTGGACCACAAAGGATCGCCTCCTTGTGTACTCCCGCATCTCGCACATGCGGATTGTTGACCGGCATCTTGCCCGGCTGCCAGATGTTGCCGTCGCAGCCTTCAAGTGCCTTTGCCCTGGGGAGCCCGTTCCAGAGAACACCGGCTCCCTCGCTGAGCGGCTCCTAGAAACCGGTAGGCGGCTGAGCGAGTGGCGGCATTCTGCTGCTCATGCCGGAGCTGATACCGCACTGCGCTTTGCCTGTTCCTGGTATGAGGGTCTGGACTTGGACGCGCTGCACAGCATGCGTGGTGATGCCCCCACCAACACCGATCCGGAAAAAGCTGTCGCGCGCCGCGACCGGGCTTATCGCCTCGCAGGCTATGCCTCTACCAGCACCTTCATCCCTCCTCCTCCTCCTGACTTTAAAGAAGAGTTCACTGATGATGAAGAGGAGGAGGAAGAAGCCGGAGATGGCGAAGCCGAAGAAGAAGACGCTGTTGTCAACGCTCCCGAAGAACCAGCTGCCGGTAACCCCGAGCGAGCTGCTGAGGAACCTGCTGCCTGGACAAGCCCCCGAAGAACCCATTGTTGTTGAACAAGCCCCCATCATTACCGAAGAAGCCCCGGAGAGCTCATCTCCGCTCTATCAGTGAAACTTTGATCCTGTCTTATGATAAAACAATGTCATGAAATTCCCCCGGTATGCCGGGTGAGGAGATGTATTATATAGTTTAAGTCCTTTTGGTTGTGATGAACTGCAGTAGCATAATAGGTTTGCACATTTTAACCTTTAATCTTATTATGCTTTAACTTGCTAAGTTTGGTTTAACGGAAACCTTTCCGGTTTGTTTTCTTTCGTGGTGAAGACTCCGGATTCATTCCCGAGTTCAATTTGATACATGCTTGGTTCTTTTGCTTTGGCTCTGTCTACCTCTTTTGGGTGTTTGCCGTATGAGGCCCAAAGTTCTTTTGCGAAGCAGGCATTTTCTCAAACTTAGAGAAAAAACTCAAAATATTTCACAAAAAATCGGTATAACTGGGGTTAGTTAAACTTTTTCCGGATTGTTTGTTTTGGTTCCCTTTTCCGTTTTTCATGTGTTCCAATCCTTCCGGCTTATCTTGCTTGCCATGAAGCCGGGCTGCGGACAGCAGCAGAGTCGAAGATTTACCCTTAGGTTAAACACACTACTGAACCGAAAAAAAATTTCAAATAAAGAAACCGGTATACAGAAAAAATAAACACATTGCATGCAATTCCGGTAAAGGCAGTCCCCGAGATACATTCGAGGTGTCGGCATGTTTGTTGATAGCATATAAGGTACAAAAAAGAACCCCTTACATTACATCTTCAGGAATAGAAAGGGCGAAGTAGGGCTATGTTCCACGGGCGTTTGGTCTCTTCTCCTAACCTGTCCTTCTTTCCGTCCTTGGGCTCCTGTGTGTCTATCAGGTAATAGGCATCATTGTGCAGAGCCTTGCTCACAATGAAAGGTCCCTCCCATGGGGGTGAAAGATTGTGCCTTCCTTCAGTGCGCTACACTAGACGTAACACCAGGTCTCCTTCTTGGAATACCCTTGGGATAGCGTCTGAGGTTTTGTTGGTATATGGCCGATCTTGCCAATGCCAGCTCTCTTTGTTCCTCGAGCAAATCGACATCATTTTCTCTGGCCTCTTTGACCTCTTCCTCTGTATAGAGTTTAACTCGTGGTGAGTCATGGATAATGTCGGTTGGTATGACCGCTTCTGCTCCATATACCATAAAAAATGGTGTGTAGCCGGTTGACCGGTTTGGTGTGGTTCTTATACTCCACAGCACAGATGGTAGTTCATCAAGCCAACATCCTGGCGTATTTTCGAGTGGCTCGATAAGCCGAGGTTTTATACCGGACAGCACGAGCGCATTCATCCTTTCCACTTGGCCATTAGCCTGTGGGTGTGCCACTGAGGCTGGATCCAACCGGATTCTGTTATCCTCACAAAACCACTTGAATTCTCCTTCGGCAAAGTTTGAGCCATTATCTGTTATGATGATGTGCGGGTAACCATACCGCAAGATGATGTCCTTTAGAAATTTGATGGCTGTGTGCCCATCGGTCCTAGCTCCTGACTTGCGGTGAATCTATTTGTTGAAGTTCTTCTCCGACAGACCCTCGCTTGGCCCTTATATTGCAGACTAGGTCTTGAGAGTTCTGTCTGGATTCGACTAGGTTACAAAGAGATCTACTCTAATCTTTCCTTGTTTAACGTCTTCTTGCCTTGTTCGTCAAGAATCCTTCTTCGGATGAACCTTCTTTGTTGGAACCGTCGTATGGGCCCACCTTGGTCGTTGAGCAGTGTTCATGGACCCCTGGTTGGCCCATAGGAGGTAGCCTAATGTTGGTTACCCGAAGGGTAATGCCCACATCAGTAGCCCCCGAGTGACTGGCCGAAGTAAAGCTTCAGGCAGGTACTATAATCGCCTTCTGTCCAATATCCATACTTGTCGAAAAGACTTGATCCTTTCTAATCATTTTGAAGTTGAAATCACTTTTTATCGGGTGCGTGTTCAGCGCTCACGATGGGAGTAGCCCCGAGTCTAGGGACGGATGCTTGCAATCGTGCGTAGACTCTAGTTGTACTACTCGAAGATTCTGATACCGATATTTTTCTAAATTTTCATAATCATCCGATTGTTTTTCTATATCGGGTCCTTTTAAAACGTCGAATGAAGTCATGTAGTATGATAGTACGTAAGGGATAGGAGTAACGTGCCCAGTTTTACTCGATAAACCGATCTTTGGTTAACTGCCGATGGCGAAACAACGTTACTCTACTCAGAATCAAGTCATCGGGCTTGATCCTGGATCTTTTGAAATCTTCGGGCTTGGCCCCTAGTCTTAAATAATTTTTATCGGGTGCACGTCCAACGCTCCCGATGGGAGTAGCCCCCGAGTCTAGGGAAGGATGCTTGCAACCGTGCGCAGACTCAAGTCAAGCAACTCAATGTTGTACATTCCTTCGAATGCTTCATGAGGAGTCAATATGTTTGGTGACATCATCAGTGATGTGGCTTCTGCGGTGGCCCGATTGACAGGACGTGACTTAACAGGCCCACCCCTACTTCTGCGCAGTCAGTTAGGAAATGACTGATCCTTGCGTGTTGACCGAGGCGTCTCCTCGATTTTCGCGCGCGGTGGGGGTAATTGTCCTTTGGCGTGATGGTCTTGATGACACGTGGTAACCTAATGCACATCCTTTGGATCAAATCCTTGGTAACTCCCCCTCTTATAAAGGAAAACATAGGTTTTACTCCCTCTGTTCTCCCTTTCACTGCTTTCTTCTTCCTTCGTTCTTCCCTCTCACAACTACCACGCCACCACCACCACCGTGATTCAATCCACCATCAGCTCTTAAACATATTCCAAGATGGTGAAGAAGGAGGGATCTGTTGCTGTCGCCGGTGTTACTTCAAGCAGCACCATCCCCAAGGCAACCGCACATGCAACAAAGAAGGTTGCGCCGGAGGCTTCCGCCGCAGTGGCCAAGGATGCCCCCGGTGATTGGCCCGCTTCGACAATGTCGAAAAGCGACGAGAAGAAGGCACGCAGCGTTGGCATTATCCCCCTGGAGAAGGGAATGTCATCTTACCAGGTTTAGCCTCTCGCCCCAATCCTCTTACCGGTTTTACCGTAATGTTTGCAGCATTCTTGTATCGCGGATTATCCTTGCCTGCCCACGAGTTTCTTTGGCGCCTTCTGTACTTGTACGGGATCCAGCTATGGCAGTTAACCCCAAATTCTATTCTCCATCTCGCGATTTTTATCACCCTTTGTGAGGCTTTTCTCGGCATTGATCCTCACTTGGGCTTGTGGAAAAAGATTATCTTCGTCAAACTCTATAACGGTAGCAGTGGATCCTTCGACACCGGTGGAGTTGGCTTTGTTGTCCGAAAAGAGGTGAACTACTTCAACTTTCCAATGAGAGAGTCATTCCAGGGAGGGAGGTGATACGTCTCCAACGTATCTATAATTTCTTATGTTCCATGCTAGTTTTATGAAAATACCTACATGTTTTGTTCACACTTTATGATGTTTTGATGCATTTTCCGGCACTAACCTATTAACAAGATGCCGAAGCACCAGTTCCTGTTTTCTGCTGTTTTTGGTTTCAGAAATCCTACACAGGAAATATTCTCGGAATTGGACGAAACAAAAGCACACGGTCTTATTTTCCATGGAGCCTTCCAGAACACCGAAGGAGATACGGAGAGGGGCCACGAGGCGGCCACACCACGTGTCGGCGTGGCCAGGAAGGGGGGCACGCCGCCCTATGGTGTGGGCCCCTCGGGTGCCCCCCTGCGCTGCCCTTCGCCTACTTAATCCCTCCGTCGCGAAAACCCTAGTACCGAGAGCCACGATACGGAAAAAGTTCCAGAGACGCCGCCGCCGCCAATCCCATCTCGGGGGATTCAGGAGATCGCCTCCGGCACCCTGTCGGAGAGGGGAATCATCACCGGAGGGCTCTACATCACCATGCCCGCCTCCGGAATGATGCGTGACTAGTTCATCCTTGGACTATGGGTGCATAGCAGTAGCTAGATGGTTGTCTTCTCCTCTTGTGCTATCATCTTTAGATCTTGTGAGCTGCCTATCATGATCAGGATCATCTATTTGTAATGCTACATGTTGTGTTTGGTGGGATCCGATGAATATTAAGTACTATGTCAAGTTGATTAATTGATCTATCATATATGTGTTGTTTATGTTCTTGTATGCTCTCCGTTGCTAGTATAGGCTCTGGCCAAGTTGATACTTGTGACTCCAAGAGGGAGTATTTATGCTCGATAGTGGGTTCATGCCTCCATTGAATCTGGGACAGTGACAGAAAGTTCTAAGGTTGTGGATGTGCTGTTGCCACTAGGGATAAAACACCTATGCTTTGTCTAAGGATATTTGTGTTGATTACATTACGCATCATACTTAATGCAATTGTCTGTTGTTTGCAACTTAATACTTGGAAGGGTGCGGATGCTAACATCGAAGGTGGACTTTTTAGGCATAGATGCATGTTTGGATGGCGGTCTATGTTCTTTGTCGTAATGCCCTGATTAAATCTCATAGTAGTCATCATGATATGTGTATGAATCTCTATTCTATCAATTGCCCACCTGTAATTTGTTCACCCAGCATGTTATTTATCTTATTGGAGAGACACCACTAGTAAACTGTGGACCCCGGTCCATTCTTTTACATCTGAAATACAATCTATTGCAATCACTGTTCTCTGTTGTTCTTTGCAAACAAACATCATTCTCCACACCATACCTTTAATCCTTTGTTTATAGAAAGCCGGTGAGATTGACAACCTCACTATTAAGTTGGGGCAAAATATTTTGATGGTGTTGTGCAGGTTCCACATTGGCGCCAGAATCCCTGGTGTTGCGCCGCACTACACTCCTCCACCAACAACCTTCACGTGGCCTTCGTCTCCTACTGGTTCGATAACCTTGGTTTCTTACTGAGGGAAAACTTCTGCTGTGCGCATCACACCTTCCTCTTGGGGTTCCCAACGGACGTGTGCATCACGCGCCATCAAGACTCGTTTTACGGCGCCGTTGCCGGGGAGATCAAGACACGCTGCAAGGGGAGTCTCTCACATCCAATCTCTTTACTTTGTTTATTGTCTTGCTTTAGTTTATTTTATTTTCTGTCTTGTTTGCTTTATATCAAAAACACAAAAAAATTAGTTACTTGTTTTTACTTTATTTTATTCTGTTTGCTTAGTTTAATTTTACTATTGCTAAAATGAGTAATCCTGAAGTTGAAGTTCGTTCTTTTAAGCAACAAGGTGGAGAAAGTTTTAAAGATGCTTGGTATAGAATTAGTGATGCTCATCATAGGTGCACTAAGAAACACTCCACTATTATCCTCCTTAGGAACTGTTATGTTGGTATATCTAGCTGGAATAGGTATGTTCTTGATACTCTTTCAGGGGGTAATTTCCTACGTACTCCTGCTTTAGAAGCTAGTTGCATCATTGAGAGTCTAGTTCGAATACCACCTGTTAATGAAGTTAAAATTGAAATCTCTCTTGAGGATGTCATGAAAAAGTTGGAAGCCATAGAGAAAAATCTTCCAAGTGTTGAGACTAAATTGGGAATATTATTTGATAATACTAATAAACTTGATAAATCCCTAGGAGAAATTAATGAAAGAATTGCTATCCTAGAAACTTGTGCTATCCATGATAATCAAACCAATAGGATTAGTGAACTTGAAGAAGCTATGGGAACCTTTGGTTCAACTTTTTCTTCTCTTAAGTTTAAGGAGAAATCTTATGTGGGTAAAGAGCAAAAATTCATGTATGTCTCTAAGGTGCCTAAACCAAAGAATTATTATAAGCCTAAAATTGATAAAACCCTTAGTACCACCATGGGAAATTTAGATAATGGAGCATCTAAGGTACCCTCTGCGACAAGTTGTGTTTGTAAGGAAAATTATGATGTCGATGCTTCTTCTCTTGATGTTACTTGATTTGCACTTTCTGCGTCTAGCTGAAAGGCGTTAAAGAAAAGCACTTCTTGGAAGATAACCCATGTTGTTTTTATTTTTTATTTTTACTACTGTTTTGTTGAGTCTTGGAAGTTGTTACTACTGTAGCAACCTCTCCTTATCATGTTATTGTGCCAAGTAAAGTCTCTAATAGAAGGTTGATACTAGATTTGGATTTCTGCGCAGAAACAGATTTGCTGTCTGTCTACGAATTCGCATTTTTCTCTCTGTAGAAGAATCAAAAAAAATCAGCGAAAATTCATGCATGATCCTCAGATATGTACGCAACTTTCATTAGTTTTGAGTTTTTCCATCTGAGCAAGTTAAGTGCCTCAGTAAAATTCGTCTTTACGGACTGTTCTCTTTTGACAGATTCTACCTTTTTTATTTCGCATTGCCTCTTTTACTTTGTTGAGTGGATTTCTTTGTTCCATTAACTTTCAGTAGCCTTGGGTAATATCCAGAAGTGTTAAGAATGATTGTGTCCTCTCTGAACATATGAATTTTTGATTATGCACTAACCCTCTAATGAGTTTGCTTTAAGTTTGGTGTGGAGGAAGTTTTCAAGGGTCAAGAGAGGAGGATGATATGATATGATCAAGAAGAGTGAAAAGTCTAAGCTTGGGGATGCCCCCGTGGTTCATCCTTGCATATTTCAAGAAGACTCAAGCATCTAAGCTTGGGGATGCCCAAGGCATCCCCTTCTTCATCGACAACTTATCAGCTCACCTCTAGTGAAACTATATTTTTATTCCGTCACATCTTATGTGCTTTACTTGGAGCGTCTGTTTGTTTTTATTTTTGTTTTGGTTTGAATAAATTCGGATCCCAACAATCCTTGTTTTGGAGAGAGACACGCTCCGCTTTTTCATATTGAACACTGGTGTTCTTAGCTTTACTTTAATGTTCATGGCGAAGTTGAAAACCGCTTCGTTGATTGCTATTTGGTTGGAAACAGAAAATGCTTCGTGTGGTAAATGGTATATGGTCTTGAATAATTTGATACTTGGAAATTGTTTTGAGCTCTCATAGATCATGTTTAAGCTCTTGATGTAGTTTAAATCTATTAGTGGTGAACTACCGTAGAGCTTGTTGAAATTTGGTTTGCATGATTGGTCTCTCTAAGTCTAGATATTTTCTGGTGAAAGTGTTTGGACAACAAGGAAGACAGTGCAGAGTCTTATAATGCTTGCAATATGTTCTTGTGTAAGTTTTTGCTGTACCGGTTCATACTTGTGTTTGCTTCAAACAACCTTGCTAGCCAAAGCCTTGTGCGAGAGGAAATGCTTCTCGTGCATCCAAAAACCTTGAGCCAAAACCCATGCCATTTGTGTCCACCATAACTACCTATATGTGGTATTTTTCTGCCATTCCAAAGTAAATTGCTTGCGTGCTACTTTAAAATTTCATTACTTTGTCTTTACAATACATAGCTCATCGGAAAATAGCTTAAAAACTATTGTGGTGATGAATATGTTGCTATGTATCTTAGTTCTTATAAGTTGCTTGTTGAGCGGTCACCATGTTTCTGGGGACGACATCAACTGTTACACCTTTGTTGAATATCATGTGAGTTGCTATGCATGTTCGTCTTGTCTGAAGTAAGGGTCATTTATCATGATTAAATGGTTTAAGTATGCATATTGTTAGAGAAGAACATTGGGCCGCCAACCAAAGCCATGTATCATGGTGGAAGTTTCAGTTTGGACACTAATCCTCAGAATCTCTTATGAGAATACTATTTGTTGTTGATCGAATGCTTTAAGCATTAAAAAGAGGAGTCCATTATCTGTTTTCTATGTTGTCCCGGTATGGACGTCCTCAAGTTGAGATCTATCAAAACTGAGAAATCAAATGCGATCTATCTCCTTGGACCTTTGTACAGGAGGCATAGAGGTACCCCTTTGTGACACTTGGTTGAAACATATGTAATGCAATGATAACCCATGGAAATCCGAGCTAATTAGGACAAGGTGCGGGCACTATTGGTATTCGATGCATGAGGCTTGCAACTTATAAGAGGTTTTATGCATAACACATACGAATTATTACTACCGTTGACAAAATTGTTTCCATGTTTTCAAAATAAAAAGTTGTAGCACATGAGTAATCCCTGCTTCCCTCTGCGAAGGGCCTTTCTTTTACTTTATGTTGAGTCAGTTTACCTACTTCTTTCTATCTTTGAAGCAAACACTTGTGTCAACTGTGTTCATTGATTCTTACATGTTTACTTATTGCACTTGTTATATTACTTTGTGTTGACAATTATCCATGAGATATACATGTTACAAGTTGAAAGCAATTGCTGAAACTTAATCATCCTTTGTGTTGCTTCGAAACCTCTTACTTTGAATCTATTGCTTTATGAGTTAGCTCTTATGCAAGTCTTATTGATGCTTGTCTTGAAAGTACTATTCATGAAAAGTTTTTGCTATATGATTCAGTTGTTTAGTCATTATCTTTTTGTTAGCAAACTATTGCTTCAAATATATCACTTCATTCATCTCATATGCTTTACAATAATGTTGATCAGGATTATGTTGGTAGCATGTCACTTCAGAAATTATTGTTTTTATCGTTTACCTACTCGAGGGCGAGTAGGAACTAAGCTTGGGGATGCTTGATACGTCTCCAACGTATCTATAATTTCTTATGTTCCATGCTAGTTTTATGACAATACCTACATGTTTTGTTCACACTTTATGATGTTTTGATGCATTTTCCGGCACTAACCTATTAACAAGATGCCGAAGTGCCGGTTCTCGTTTTACTGCTGTTTTTGGTTTCAGAAATCCTACACAGGAAATATTCTCGGAATTGGACGAAACAAAAGCCCACGGTCTTATTTTCCACGGAGCCTTCCAGAACACCGAAGGAGATACGAAGAGGGGCCACGAGGCGGCCACACCACGTTGCGGCGCGGCCAGGAAGGGGGGCGCACCGCCCTATGGTGTCGGCCCCTCGGGTTCCCTCCTGCGCTGCCCCTTCGCCTACTTAATCCCTCCGTCGCGAAAACCCTAGTACCGAGAGCCACAATACAGAAAAAGTTCCAGAGACGCCGCCGCCGCCAATCCCATCTCGGGGGATTCAGAAGATCGCCTCTGGCACCCTGCCGGGGAGGGGAATCATCACTGGAGGGCTCTACATCACCATGCCCGCCTCCGGAATGATGCGTGAGTAGTTCATCCTTGGACTATGGGTCCATAGCAGTAGCTAGATGGTTGTCTTCTCCTCTTGTGCTATCATGTTTAGATCTTGTGAGCTGCCTATCATGATCAGGATCATCTATTTGTAATGCTACATGTTGTGTTTGGTGCGATCCGATGAATATTGAGTACTATGTCAAGTTGATTAATTTATCTATCATATATGTGTTGTTTATGTTCTTGCATGCTCTCCGTTGCTAGTAGAGGCTCTGGCCAAGTTGATACTTGTGACTCCAAGAGGGAGTATTTATGCTCGATAGTGGGTTCATGCCTCCATTGAATGCGGGACGGTGACGAGAAAGTTCTAAGGTTGTGGATGTGCTTTTGCCACTAGGGATAAAACATCAATGCTTTGTCTAAGGATATTTGTGTTGATTACATTATGCACCATACTTAATGCAATTGTCACGTTATTTGCAACTTAATGCTTGGAAGGGGTGCGGATGCTAACACTGAAGGTGGACTTTTTAGGCATAGATGCATCTTTGGATGGCGGTCTATGTTCTTTGTCGTAATGCCACTGATTAAATCTCATAGTGATCATCATGATATGTATATGAATCTTTATTTGTCAATTGCCCACCTGTAATTTGTTCACCCAACATGTTATTTATCTTATTGGAGAGACACCACTAGTGAATTGTGGACCCCGGTCCATTCTTTTACATCTGAAATACAATCTACTGCAATCTCTATTCTCTTGTTGTTCTTCGCAAACAAACATCATTCTCCACACCATACGTTTAATCCTTTGTTTTCGGCAAGCCGGTGAGATTGACAACCTCACCGTTACGTTGGGGCAAAGTATTTTGATTGTGTTGTGCAGGTTCCATGTTGGCGCCGGAATCCCGGTGTTGCGCCGCGATACACTCCTCCACCAACAACCTTCACGTGGCCTTCATCTCCTACTGGTTCGATAACCTTGGTTTCTTTCTGAGGGAAAACTTACTGCTGTGCGCGTCACACCTTCCTCTTGGGGTTCCTAACGGACGTGTGCATCACGCGCCATCAGGAGGTTGAAGTGGTTATGTCTAAAAGATTCATCGGCACCTGGCACGTGCTTGCCGATGTTTCTTGATGTCCTCGAAGCTGTACCGAAGAAGTCCTGGAAGACCATACTGACATCTGAAGAAAAACCTGTAGCCGACAAGTTGTTCGAAAGAGTTCTTCAGATAAAGGAGTCTGATGGTCAAACTATGATAGGTACTGAAATTGTAGCTATGTTCCTGAAACGTCGCATTCAGCCAGTCATGTCTAGAGCCCGCCAAATGTGGTTATATTCGGGTACTAAGGACAAAACTCGAGTCAATGTTGCAGAATTGTCTGCAAAGGAACTGCTAGATGAGGTTAGGCGTTTGAATCATTTTAGCCAAGAGGACTCGATTCCACTTCTAGCCCTGCATGAGCCTTACGATCTTGACCACCAACCATCTGAGGTGATCCTTTTTAATCTCTTTGCTGCTCATTCTTATGCTTGCGTTCGATATATTTTGTTTCTCCTTATCAAATCTTTCTGTTTTAATTCGACAGGTCCCATCAACTGCTGAATATTTTCCAGGCGCGTCTAGAAATGAAGAAAATCTTGAAGAAGGTGGTTCTACCGCCAATATAGAATCTTGTGTTGAGATAGCAGAAGCTAATGAAGTCCTCAAAGGAGAAGATAATGATCCTGCCAATCCTGAAGCTTTTTCTCCAGATCATAGAACCCTTGATGATGAACTAACCAATATAGCAGAGTCAAATCATGACAATGATGTTGATCGTGCTCCCTTTGTTCATGCAGCTCCGGAGAAAGCCAGCACCTGATACGTCTCCAACGTATCTATTATTTCTTATGTTCCGTGCTAGTTTTATGACAATACCTACATGTTTTGATCACACTTTATGATGTTTTGATGCATTTTCCGGCACTAACCTATTAACAAGATGCCGAAGCGCCAGTTCCTGTTTTCTGCTGTTTTTGGTTTCAGAAGTCCTACACAGGAAATATTCTCGGAATTGGACGAAACAAAAGCCCACGGTCTTATTTTTCCACGGAGCTTCGAGAAGATCGAAGAGGATACGGAGAGGGGCCACGAGGCGCCCTAACCATAGGGCGGCGCGGCCAAGGAGGGGCCCACGCCACCCTATGGGGTGGGCCCCTCAAGCCTCCTCCGACTCTGCCCTTCCACCTACTTAAACTCTCCGTCACGAAAACCCTAGTACCGAGAGCCACGATACGGAAAAAGTTCCAGAGACGCCGCCACCGCCAATCCCATCTCGGGGGATTCAGGAGATCGCCTCCGGCACCCTGCCGGAGAGGGGAATCATCACCGGAGGGCTCTACATCACCATGCCCGCCTCCGGACTGATGCGTGAGTATTTCATCCTTGGACTATGGGTCCATAGCGGTAGCTAGATGGTTGTCTTCTCCTCTTGTGCTATCATGTTTAGATCTTGTGAGCTGCCTAACATGATCAAGATCATCTATTTGTAATGCTACATGTTGTGTTTGGTGGGATCCGATGAATATGGAATACTATGTCAAGTTGATTATTGATCTATCATATATGTGTTGTTTATGTTCTTGCATGCTCTCCGTTGCTAGTAGAGGCTCGGCCAAGTTGATACTTGTAACTCCAAGAGGGAGTATTTATGCTCGATAGTGGGTTCATGCCTCCATTGAATGCGGGACGGTGACGGAAAGTTCTAAGGTTGTGGATGTCTTGTTGCCACTAGGGATAAAACATCAATGCTTTGTCTAAGGATATTTGTGTTTATTACATTACACACCATACTTAATGCGGTTATACATGTTGTTTGCAACTTAATACTGGAAGGGTGCGGATGCTAACTCTGAAGGTGGACTTTTTAGGCATAGATGCATGCTTGGATGGCGGTCTATGTTCTTTGTCGTAATGCCACGATTAAATCTCATAGTGATCATCATGATATGTATATGAATCTTTATTTGTCAATTGCCCACCTGTAATTTGTTCACCCAGCATGTTATTTATCTTATTGGAGAGACACCACTAGTGAACTGTGGACCCCGGTCCATTCTTTTACATCTAAAATACAATCTACTGCAATCTCTGTTCTCTGTTGTTTTTCGCAAACAAACATCATTCTCCACACCATACGTTTAATCCTTTGTTTTCAGCAAGCCGGTGAGATTGACAACCTCACTGTTACGTTGGGGCAAAGTATCTTGATTGTGTTGTGCAGGTTCCACGTTGGCGCCGGAATCCCTGGTGTTGTGCTACACTACACTCCTTCACCAACAACCTTCACGTGGCCTTCATCTCCTACTGGTTCGATAAACCTTGGGTGATCCACTTAAGGGAAACTTGATGTTGTTCTACAAACCTCTGCTCTTGGAGGCCCAACACTGTCTACAAGAATAGAAGCACACGTAGACATCAAGCTATTTTCTGGCGCCGTTGCCGGGGAGGTAAGGTAAAAGGTATTCACATCCTCCGACTACTGAGCTATTTCCTAGCACTGTTGCCGGTGTGTGAGTGCTCGAAGCTATCTCCTTTAGATTCTGCAATTTTATCTTTTTGTCTCTTGTTTTTATTTTCGCTAGTTAGGCATAATGGAAAACAACAACAAAAAATAGTGAGCTTTTTAATCTTTTTCCTGAGTTAGAATTGTTTGATGCGAAAGTTAAAAAACCTATGGAACCTTATTTGCATGCTAGTAGCAATGTTATTAGTATGAACGCAATTACTGCTAATGCTATGGAAAAGACTAAGCTTGGGGAAGCTAGTTTTTATGATCTTTCTAGCTTCCCAGTTTTAGGGGAGAAAATTTGCTCTGATAATATTTTATCTCCCGTATGCGATAACTCTAATGATGCTTATGATATTTTAAATCCACCTACTGAAAATATTCCTTTCAAGATACCTACGAAAATTATTGAACTTGTTGTGTATAACCGCTATGAAGGGGATGGAACTGTCCGTCCTGGAGATCATTTACTGTTTTTACATGAATTATGCGGGTTATTCAAGTGTGCAAGTATTTCTATGGATGAAGTTAGGAAGAAATTATTCTCTATGCCGCTGTCTGGTAAAGCGGCGCATTGGTATAAACTGCTGAAGGATGGGCATTCTCTTGATTGGAAGGATATTGTGCCCCTCTTTTATTCTAAATTTTATCCTCCTCATGAAGTGCATATTGATAGGAATTACATTTATAACTTTTATCCTCGTGATGGAGAGAGTATTTCCCAAGCGTGGGGGAGATTGAAGTCACTAATGCTCAAATGTCACATTCATGAGCTCCCGCGTAATGTTATTACTAATAATTTTTATGCAAGGCTTTCAGGACATCACAAGGACTATCTAGATGCCTGTTTGGAGGGATCTTTCACAAGCAAGAAGGATGAAGCTAGATGGGATATTCTTGAAAGAATTCAAAGCAATACTGAAGATTGGGGGAATGACAAAGGTAAGGAATCAGGTATAAACTACGAGTATGATTGCATTAAGTCTTTCGCTCAAACTGCTGATTTTCAAGAGCTTAATGCTAAATATGGTCTTGATCCTCAAATTATGGTCGATTGCTATAGAGCCTTTGCTTCCCATATTAATGTTCCTAAAGAAAATTGGTACATGTATCATGAACCTTTTAAAGACACTTGCATGGAAAATGAAATTATTGTTAATGATTGCAATAAACATGCTCAAACTTCTGAAAATGTTGTTTCCTATAAGCATGTTAATTTTTGTGGAGTTCATAGACCTTGTGAAAAGAATAAAATTGAAGAAGAATATTGTATCCATCATAGGAATGAAAAAACTCGAAAGTGGTCTATGGCTCTAGATGATCTGGGTAAAAAAGTTTGTGCCCTCTATCCTTTTATTTGTGAACTTTGCCATAGAGTGGGTCATTTTAATTTTCAATGCTCCTCCAATGATAATTCGAACCTTATGAGTGCTGCAAATTTGTATTGTGATGATGAAATCACTCCTAATCAGCATGATGAACTTACTTTATTTTTGGGGTGTGAAGAGTTATTGAGAAAAACTTCTTTGGTGGATATGAGTGCTCTTGATATTAATAGTGTCCTTCATGGATGTCTTTCTTATTGCATTGATAATTGCCACACAAATACTTACATACAAAATATTTTAGAATATGACACTTTGCCAAAATATGATAGGACCGCTGTGTGTTTCGAACTTATTAATGAAAAGGAGGAATCCTCCCAAGTTTCTTCTATTGTTGCTGGAAATAAATCAGGTTATGTGGAGAAGCCTCCCTTCAAGCCTCTTCCTCCTAAAGAAGGGAACGAGGAGAAAAAGAAGAAGAAGGAAACGAAGAAGAGGAAGAAGAGGGGGGATAAAAAGAAAGAGGTAACGGCATATCCCCGCGTGTATGAGATAACAATAGGTAACCGTAAGTATGTTGCTCCTAATGATTATTATGATAATGAATCTGAGTACAATGATCTTCCTATACCCTTTACCCATATTAGTGATCATGATTTGGAAGAGCACACTACCTTTGATTTTGGAAATCTCTTTGGTATCGATTATGAAAGTAATGTTGTTAGCACTATTCATGTTCCCTCAAACGATGATATTGAAAGCTCTAAGCTTGGGGATGTTGTGCTTCAAGATCCTATATTTGAGATCTTTACTTTTAGTGAAAATGATGATATTATATATTCTAGTTTAGATCATCGTTATAGAGATGGATATGACACAGGTTATAATTATCCTTATGAAACTTGTCATAGTTATGATGGGATTGCCAAAAACCATTCCCTTAGTATGCAACTTGTTTTCCATGTTCAAATTCTTGATAATGATCCTGCTCCAATTACTATTAATGAGAAGAGTTTTTCTTATGTCAAAAATAACGATACTTTTATGCATATGAACCATGATAAGAATGTTTTAAGTGATGGTTATATTGTGGATTTCATCAATGATGCTACTGAAAGTTATTATGAGAGAGGGAAACATGGTTATATGCATCTTAATAATATTAAGTTCCCCCTCTTTATGTTGAGAATCTTGAAGTTGAACTTGTGCTGCCTTTTTATGCTTGTTGCTAAGTGCTTTCAGTACTTGCTCCCTTACAAGATTCCTTTTCATAGGAAGTGGGTTAGGCTTAAATGTGTTTTGAATTTGCTTCTTGATGCTCCTTTTGCTTCGTTTTATATTTTCATGAGAGCAACATTAAAATTACGGAGCCCATCTTAATGGCTATAAAGAAAGCACTTCTTGGGAGATAACCCATGTCTTTATGTTCCTACTATTTTGTTGTGTCTTGGAAGTTGTTACTACTGTAGCAACCTCTCCTTATCTTTATTTTCTTGTAATGTTGTGCCAAGTAAAGTCTCTGATAGAAGGTTGATACTAGATTTGGATTTCTGCGCAGAAACAGATTTGTTGTCTGTCACGAATTCGCGTCCTTCTCTCTGTAGAAGAATCAAAAAAATCTGCCAATTTTCATGCGTGATCCTCAGATATGTACGCAACTTTCATAAGTTTTGAGTTTTTCTATCTGAGCAAGTTAAGTGCCTCAGAAAAATTCTTCTTTACGGACTGTTCTGTTTTGACTGATTCTGCCTTTTTTTATTTCGCATTGCCTCTTTTACTGTGTTGAGTGGATTTCTTTGTTCCATTAACTTCCAGTAGCTTTAGGCAATGTCCAGAAGTGTTAAGAATGATTGTGTCCTCTCTGAACATGTGAATTTTTGATTATGCACTAACCCTCTAATGAGTTTGCTTAAAGTTTGGTGTGAAGGAAGTTTTCAAGGGTCAAGAGAAGAGGATGATACAATATGATCAAGAAGAGTGAAAAGTCTAAGCTTGGGGATGCCCCCGTGGTTCATCCCTGCATATTTCAAGAAGACTCAAGCATCTAAGCTTGGGGATGCCCAAGGCATCCCCTTCTTCATCGACAACTTATCAGGTCACTTCTAGTGAAACTATATTTTTATTCCGTCACATCTTATGTTCTTTACTTGGAGCGTTTGTTTGCTTTTGTTTTTGTTTTTGTTTGAATAAATTTGGATCCCAGCAATCCTTGTATTGGAGATATACACGCTCCGCTTTTTCATATCGAACACTTGTGTTCTTAGTTATGCTTTAATGTTCATGGCGAAGGCTGAAAACTGCTTCGTTGATTGCTATTTGGTTGGAATCAGAAAATGCTTCATATGGTCTTGAATAATTTGATACTTGGCAATTGTTTTGAGCTCTCATAGATCATGTTTAAGCTCTTGCATCATGTAGTTTAAATCTATTAGTGGAGAACTACTGTAGAGCTTGTGGAAATTTGGTTTGCATGATTGATCTCTCTAAGGTCTAGATATTTTCTGGTAAAAGTGTTTGAACAACAAGGAAGACAGTGTAGAGTCTTATAATGCTTGCAATATGTTCTTGTGTAAGTTTTGCTTTACCTATTCATACTTGTGTTTGCTTCAAACAACCTTGCTAGCCAAAGCCTTGTACTGAGAGGAAATGCTTCTCGTGCATCCAAACATCTTGAGCCAAAACCCATGCCAATTGTGTCCACCATAACTACCTACTATGTGGTATTTTTCTGCCATTCCAAAGTAAATTACTTGAGTGCTACCTTTAAAATTTCATTCCTTTGTCTTTGCAATACATAGCTCATGGGAAAATAGCTTAAAAACTATTGTGGTGATGAATATGTAGCTATGTATCTTAGTTCTTATAAGTTGCTTGTTGAGCGGTAACCATGTTTCGGGGACGCCATCAACTTTTTACACCTTTGTTGAATATCATGTGAGTTGCTATGCATGTTCGTCTTGTCTGAAGTAAGGGTGATTTATCATGATTAAATGGTTTGAGTATGCATATTGTTAGAGAAGAACATTGGGCCGCCAACCAAAGCCATGTATCATGGTGGAAGTTTACAGTTTGGACATTACCTCAATCTCTTATGAGAATATTATCTGTTGTTGAATGCTTAAGTATTAAAGAGGAGTCCATTATCTGTTTTCTATCTTGTCCCGGTATGGATGTCCTTAGTTGAGATCTATCAAAAACGAGAAATCAAATGCGATTTATCTCCTTGGACCTTTGTACATGCGGCATAGAGGTACCCCTTTGTGACACTTGGTTGAAACATATGTTATGCAATGATAATCCATGTAAATCCAAGCTAATTAGGACAAGGTGCGGGCACTATTGGTATTCGATGCACGAGGCTTGCAACTTGTAGGAAGTTTTATGCATAACACATATGAATTATTACTACCGTTGACAAAATTGTTTCTATGTTTTCAAAATAAAAATCTCTAGCACAAAAATAGTAATCCATGCTTCCCTCTGCGAAGGGCCTTTCTTTTACTTTTTGTTGAGTCAGTTTACCTACTCCTTTCTATCCTAGAAGCAAACACTTGTGTCAACTGTGTGCATTGATTCTTACATGTTTACTTATTGCACTTATTATATTACTTTATGGTTACAATTATCCATGAGATATACATGTTACAAGTTGAAAGCAATTGCTGAAACTTAATCATCCTTTGTGTTGCTTCGAAACCTTTTACTTTGAATCTATTGCTTTATGAGTTAGCTCTTATGCAAGTCTTTTTTATACTTGTCTTGAAAGTACTATTCATGAAAAGTTTTGCTATATGATTCAGTTGTTTAGTCATTATCTCTTTGTTAGAAATCTATTGCTTCGAATCACTTCATTCACCTCATATGCTTTACAATAATGTTGATCAAGATTATGATGGTAGCATGTCACTTCAGAAATTATTGTTTTTATCGTTTACCTACTCGAGGGCGAGTAGGAACTAAGCTTGGGGATGCTTGATATGTCTCCAACGTATCTATAATTTCTTATGTTCCATGCTAGTTTTATGACAATACCTACATGTTTTGTTCACACTTTATGATGTTTTGATGCATTTTCCGGCACTAACCTATTAACAAGATGCCGAAGCGCCAGTTCCTGTTTTCTGCTGTTTTTAGTTTCAAAAATCCTACACAGGAAATATTCTCGGAATTGGACGAAACAAAAGCCCACGGTCTTATTTTTCCACGGAGCTTCCAGAAGACCGAAGAGGAGACGGAGAGGGCCACGAGGCGCCCTAACCATAGGGCGGCGCGGCCAAGGAGGGGCCCGCGCCACCCTATGGGGTGGGCCCCTCGAGCCTCCTCCAACTCTGCCCTTCCGCCTACTTAAACTCTCCGTCGCGAAAACCCTAGTACCGAGAGCCACGATACGGAAAAAGTTCCAAAGACGCCGCCACCTCCAATCCCATCTCGGGGGATTCTGGAGATCGCCTCCGGCACCCTGCCAGAGAGGGGAATCATCACCGGAGGTCTCTACATCACCATGCCCGCCTCCAGACTGATGCGTGAGTAGTTCATCCTTGGACTATGGGTCCATAGCAGTAGCTAGATGGTTATCTTCTCCTCTTGTGCTATCATGTTTAGATCTTGTGAGCTGCCTAACATGATCAAGATCATCTATTTGTAATGCTACATGTTGTGTTTGGTGGGATCCGATGAATATGGAATACTATGTAAGGTTTATTATTGATCTATCATATATGTGTTGTTTATGTTCTTGCATGCTCTACGTTGCTAGTAGAGGCTCTGGCCAAGTTGATACTTGTAACTCCAAGAGGGAGTATTTATGCTCGATAGTGGGTTCATGCCTCCATTGAATGCGGGACGGTGACGAGAAAGTTCTAAGGTTGTGGATGTGTTGTTGCCACTAGGGATAAAACATCGATGCTTTGTCTAAGGATATTTGTGTTGATTACATCACGCATCATACTTAATGCAATTGTCCGTTGTTTGCAACTTAATACTTGGAAGAGGTGCGGATGCTAACCTCGAAGGTGGACTTTTTAGGCATAGATGCATGCTTGGATGGCGGTCTATGTTCTTTGTCGTAATGCCCTGATTAAATCTCATAGTGATCATCATGATATGTATATGAATCTTTATTTGTCAATTGCCCACCTGTAATTTGTTCACCCAACATGTTATTTATCTTATTGGAGAGACACCACTAGTGAATTGTGGACCCCGGTCCATTCTTTTACATCTGAAATACAATCTACTGCAATCTCTGTTCTCTGTTGTTCTTCGCAAACAAACATCATTCTCCACACCATACGTTTAATCCTTTGTTTTCAGCAAGCCGGTGAGATTGACAACCTCACTGTTACGTTGGGGCAAAGTATCTTGATTGTGTTGTGCAGGTTCCACGTTGGCGCCGGAATCCCTGGTGTTGCGTGATGTCTACGGGTGCTTCTATTCTTGTAGACAGTGTTGGGCCTCCAAGAGCAGAGGTTTGTAGAACAGCAGCAAGTTTTCCCTTAAGTGGATCACCCAAGGTTTATCGAACTCAGGGAGGAAGAGGTCAAAGATATCCCTCTCTTGCAACCCTGCAACCACAAAGCAAGAAGTCTCTTGTGTCCCCAACACACCTAATAGGTGCACTAGTTCGGCGAAGAGATAGTGAAATACAAGTGGTATGAATGAATATGATCAGTAGTACGGCGCCAGAAAATAGCTTACTGGCGTGCAGTTGATGGTAGTAATATTGTAGGAAGTAAACAAACAGTAGTAACGCAGCAGTAGTAACACAGTAAAACAGTAAACAAGCAGCGATAGCAGTATTTAGGAACAAGGCCTAGGTATTAGACTTTCACTAGTGGACACTCTCAA
>NC_061511.1:31076454-31186548 GCF_022539505.1 Lolium rigidum | reverse complement strand
AGAAAAAAAACAATGCCGCAGAGGCTGCCATCTGGGCCCTACATCCCTCGGCGGTGCGGATTTGCGTTGACTCGGCCGGCGAACCCGAGATTTCGAGATGCACCACGTCCCGGGCCACCATACGCGACGTTTTGGCCGCTTTCGTCGGGCTAGGTGGCCTCAAAAATGAGAAAAAAAAAGTTTTGACATGCACCACGGAGGGACCAAAAATCGTCGGCCATGGTACACCAGCAACCACGGCGCGACTTCAACTTCGTCGGCCATGGCAACTTTTCTTGTAGTGTGATGCAGTCAACGAGAGTATGATAGCATACAAGGAGATGTATAATGAGCTAGAAAAACTGTTTGATGGATGCGAGGTAAACCACATCAGCAGGTTGAGCAATGATGAAGCCGATGTTCTTGCAAACATCGGGTCACAATGCCTCGCAATCCCTCCAGGTGTGTTTTGGGAAGAAATAAGCGAGAGATCAACAAAACCAATGAAACCAAAGAAGAAGGAGAAGGGTGAAAAACCCTCGAGTACTGCAAAAGAGGCATTGGAAGAAGAAGAAGAGGAACAGGAGCTAGTCATGATGGTGCAAATTCCATGGATGCAGGCGTACATATCATACATCCTAAGAAAAACAATACCCGACGACCCAGTTGAAGCAAGGCGAATAATTAGATGATCTAAAGCTTTTACTGTGGTAAAAGGGGAGTTGTACAAGCGAAGTATTTCGGGTGTGCTACATAGATGTGTCACACCCGAAGAAGGAAGGATCATCCTGAAAGATGTACACGAAGGAATATGCGGGCATCACACGAGCAGCCGAGCTATCACGGCTAAAGTCTTCAGAGCAGGATTTTATTGGTTAACAGCAATTGAGGACGCGAAGGAAATAGTGCGAACCTGTGATGCGTGTCAGAGATTCGCCCCCAAACCTCACTCTTCGGCAGCAGAACTGATGCCAATCCCATTGTCTTGGCCCTTTGCTCAATGGGGTCTCGATATGGTGGGAAAACTACACAAAGCTTCGCCAGGAGGATATGAGTATATGCTCGTTGCTGTCGACAAATTTACTAAGTGGATAGAAGCAAAGCCGATAAATTCACCGGACGGCGCGTCGGCAATCAAGTTTGTGAAAAGCATCGTCTTTCGATTTGGAGTCCCTCACAGCATCGTCACAGACAACGGCAGCAACTTTACGTCCAAGGAGTTCAAAGCATATTGTGCAGAAGTGGGCATCAAACTAAGTTTCGCATCTGTCGCACATCCACAGACCAACGGTCAAGTCGAGAAAGCCAACGGTATCATCTGCAATGGTATCAAAAAGCGCCTGTTAGGACCGTTGGAAAAAGCTCGGCATACTTGGCCCGAGGAGCTGCCAAGTGTGTTGTGGAGTATTCGAACAACACCAAATACAGCGACGCAGGAGACGCCGTTTTTCCTGGTCCATGGAGCTGAAGCAGTACTGCCGATAGAAATAGAACATGATTCTCCAAGAGTTATCGAATATGATGAAGAAACTTCGAGAAGAGCTTTGGAGGATGATATCGACGCACTTGATGAGGCTCGAGACGAAGTACTATCGCGCGTCGCCAAATACCAACAGGACCTGAAAACTACCACAGTCGACGATTGCGACCAAGATCTTTTCAAGTTGGGGACTTGGTTTTACGACTCAATCAAAAAATTCATGAAAAAACTCGAGTCACCGTGGCTTGGACCTTACATCGTCACAGAGGTAATCGAAGGAGGAGCATACAGAATCAAGGACAAGAAGACGGGGATTGCTGAGCCAAACCCTTGGAACGTGGCGCAGCTCAGGCGTTTCTACGCTTAGATGCCGAAATATAGTCTCCTCTGTAAACATACAATGTACTGAAACGCCCGCGTGTTTTCAGACGCACTCTTTTCCTTTTTCGGGGCACCGAGTGGGGCCGGGAAAGGTTTTTAATGAGGCGGGCTCGCGGTGCTGCAATATAACAAAGATAGTGGAATTATATATCTTTTCGACAGGCTCGGGGGCTTCTACCCAGAAGATACAATATATATATACACAGTGCCGACAAATACAACTTGCAAAATATCTCGCCTTGGTATAAAGTACCTCGCCAAAATAAAAAAGATGTCGCCAAATAGCGGTCAACATAAAAAGCTCGGGGGCTCGCGCCCGCAAAAATAGTATACAAATATAATTTATCTTGCCTTGGGACAACCTCGCATTATAAAAAGAAAATATCGCCATCAAAACGCCCGGGGGCTTGGCTTTGAAAAACAAAAATATAGTGACCTTACAACATAGATTATGTCTACTACACATAAGATACATTCCTCGAAGCAACAAATCTTCAAGGGTTGCCCAGTATATTATCTATCGTCAACCGTTCATTATTTATAGCACGAGTGCTATGCTCAGCGTAGCTGCCCTTCACAAAAAATTCGGCGTCCATCCGAAGAAGTTCATCCATCATATCTTCGGCAACAGGCGTCACAACGTCGTCATATTTGCTGAAGTTCTTCCTCCTCTTCGCCATCTTGGCCAAACATTTTGGAACAACTTGACCCATGTCTAACTTGGGGTAGCAGATTTTGATCATGATCATAGCAAACCTTGCGCCAGCAGCTAATTGGGCACGCACAAAGCCGTGGATTCGAGGAGCATCTCGAAATTTGTCCATTAAGGCAGGAAGAGTCTCCGGCATCTTATTACGAGGAAACATGGTGCCATAGACCAGAGACAAGGTCCTTGTACAAAAGTCGAGATAATCGCGAACCTCGAGTGCGCGATCCTGAAACCTGACGATCTGGTGAGTCCGTTCAGGCGTGCCCCAGAAATTTGAACCATGATCATGCGCAAGTCTGAGAAGCGCATTGGATCGAGCTTCAACACGCTCATCTTCGGTTGTAGCATCCAAGAAGGAACCTATTTTTGAAAGAATCAGCGGGCAACGAAGAGGCAAGCAAAAAGAGAAATAAAGCACGACAAAGATAATGAGGCACACCTGCCATATCCAAGCTAGCATCTGTCAGCAGCTGAAGCATAAAATTCTCTCGAGATGTAGCTGCAGCAGCTTCAGCAACGGCGGAGTCCTTTTCAGCTATGGCATCTTGAGCCTGTTGGAGTGCAACCTTTTCCCTCTCAGAAGATTTTCGAGATTGTTCCATGAGCATAAGTGACTGCTTCTTCGTGGACTGGAGCTGTTGTCGAAGTTCTTCCAAATCCTGTGCTGAGTTTTTACTCGAAGAATCTTCAACAAATTCAACAGCGACAGTGTTTTTCTTCGAACGAGACGAAGGAAAAACCTCGGAGGGACCAGGAGTTGAAGTATAGTTGTCAAAAATCAACTGAAAACAAAAAATTTCGACATCAATCATGGAGCAAAGATAGATTTCCATTCATTCTCAGAATATGTACATGTCTATTACAAAAGAAGGACCTCTAGACAACTACTGAAGCAATCATCGCCAAGAACACTACGGCGACAGTGCCAAAAGGGGAGATAAACTAAAAAGGAAAAAGCAAAAGTGGTCTACTTGACCTCCGGCTTTGAAGAACTCGGAGCAGGTGGTGGCTTATATCCAAGAGTGGCGAGGATCTTCTTCGAACTGGGCTTCGCCGCTTTAATTAGCGACTGCCACTTCTTCGTTTCGATCTTCCCCGTGTTGCCAACTTTCGACCAATCGACTTGTTGTTGACTCTCTGCAATCAAGGCCATTGTACCTTCGACACCAACCTTTAGTCCCTCTTGACGAAGTTGGAGTCCAAGGTCTTCGTTGCCAGTGAAGCACTTGGCGAGATCAATAAAGACTGCGGGTTCCTCCTTTTTCTTGAAAAAATAGGGGAAAAGCCGCGACAAGCCAGCTTCAGCTTCAGCTAGGCCGTTACGAGCTTCCGTACTATGGATTTCAAGGAGAGAAAGCGCATCAAGAAGCTCGTCATCTTCAGGATTCTCCAGCTCGTACTCTTGGTGTGTTCTCCCTGCTTTAAGCATAAAATAGAGTCACTAAAAGGAAAAAAGAGGCCAAAACATGACGCAAGAAAGCAGCACGGGTGTGAACACTTACTAACAAAACGTCGACTTTGCGATTCCAGTCGACCAAGGATTTCTTCTTCGCGAGCAGAATGCTGAGCTACATTTTCTTCCAGAGCCCTTTTTGCGTCGTCGAGTCTTTTTTGAAGATCCTCGACGGTATCAGCTTTGGCTTCGGCTTTCATGCGTGCCGTCTCGCTTTGCTCTAACTCAATAGCAAGAGCGTCAGCGCGTCTGTTGGCTTCCGCAAGATTTTCTGCCAACATAAGACAGATAAGCATTGCGACACAAAAAAAGTGACAGGATGTACTCGACAAGGAAAGATGAACAAAGAAAAAGGAGGTACCTTCAAGTTTGCCGGCGTAATCACGGTACCCGATAAATTGGGTGCCGAAGCGGATGATCTCTTTCATAAAAGGCTGAAAAGATTACCATACAAAAAGGGTCAATATAGGAAGAAGGAAAAATCGAAATCAAGCAGAAAAGGAGGGAAATTCAAAACAAAAAAGCCAATACAAGATAAAAGAGAACAATTTACCTCTTCCATCAAAGGAGTCGAGGAACAACTAGCTAATGTGGTTGGTTCCTTGGTTGATTCCACCCTGGCTCTCTTCGGGGAAGGAGCTCGGGGGCTTACAGCTGGTGTTGGATGTTCCGGGTTTTGTTGAGGAGGTGAAGTTTCGTCGCCATCAGGACGAGCTTCTGATACAACTAAAGTGCGAGACGTGCTCGTTCGAGCAGTCTCGTCGATAGGTGCCTCCTCCTCTTCATCGCCACTACAAGAAATATAGCGACAGGATAAAAAACAACTTCAAACAGTATCGACAAGAGGCAAAAAATAATGCGTCAACAACTTACGAGCTAACAAGAGCAGCTTCATACAAATCAAGCACACATTCCTCAGCATGGGCAGCACCGGCTTCGGAGGTACCGGTGTCGACAGCCTCGTCTCTTTTCCTTTTGCTCCTAGGAGAAGCAGCTGAAGGAGGTGAGCGTGTCGAAGAAGTTGCTTCAGCCTCGGCGTCCTTTTTAGAAGATGCCGCAGATTTTCGAGAAATTGCGGCTTCACTCTCAGGGCGAGGCGCACCCTGGTTGTCGTCAGTGACAACGGCCCTTTCTTCAACTTCTCCACCTTCGGGAAGGGGAGGAAGAGGTGACGCAGTTGCGTGGTTCTATTCAAAGACAAGAAAAATATCGGCATGAGGTGTTTGAAGGAAAAAGATAGAAGAAAAATAAAGACATGAACAAAAAAAAAATTACCTGCGGGAGTGCGTTGGCGGCGCTATATGGCGTCACACCGCAAGAAGTCGGGACGACATCTTTCTTGCTCAATGACGAGATTTTTCGGACAAGTTTCTCCAAGTCCTTGACCGATAAATCCGTCGACAAACGATCTCCATCTTCATCGCCAGCGTACATCCAAAGAGGGTTTTTGCGAGCTTGAAGAGGCTGCACCCTAATTCTAAGGAAATATGTCGTGATTTGGATATAGTTCTTGTCCCCGAGTATTTTGGAACTCGTGGATGCGCGTCATCAGGGCCTCTGTCGCCGCTTTTTCTGCATCGGTAGCCTCGGCATCCCAAGATCGGCGACGACAGATTTTTTCGGCACCATCAAAAGGAGGAATGTTGTCCTCTACAGAGCCGTGGTTCTCCTCGCGGATGTATAACCATTTCTTGCGCCATCCTTGAACCGAATCAGGGAATTTGACGTCGAAATATTCGACGTCAGGACGAACACAGATTACAACGCCACCTATGTTGTAGGCGACGTTGGGAGAGCCATTACGGCGACAGAAGAAGATACGTTTCCAGAGGGACCAATTGGGTTGGACCCCAAGGAAAGATTCACCCAATGTGATAAAAATAGCAATATGGAGGATGGAATTGGGAGTGAGATGGTGAAGTTGCAGTCCATACATGAACAGCAACCCACGAAGGAAGTCATGGATAGGAGTGGAAAGACCACGGATAAGGTGGTCGACAAAACTAACCCGGTATTGCATCGGCGGAGTTGGGTAGCTCTCTTCCTTGGGGAAGCGAAGCGCATCTTGCTTCCCGCTGATGCCAAGCTTCTTCAGCAGATTCACATCTTGCTGGGAGATCTTGGATCTCTCCCACTCCAGGTTCCCCAGATCTTCGGTGGTCATCTTTGTTGCAGTCGCACTGTGCTTGGTGAGTTTGCGCGGTGGCATCAACGAGAGTGAAGGCGAAGAGTGCACGAGCGGTGGAGCACAAGGAGCTTTTGGGCGCGTTGGAGAAATTTTGCAAAGGAAGAGCAGATGGGCGGCGCGAGCGAAAGTGACAGAGGAAGAAGATGACGGACTTAAATAAAGGTGCGGTGAATCGACGCAAACGTTGGATAGACAAATTATGGCGCAGATGGATCACACGTGGACAAGGGGTAAAAATGGACAAGAAAAGACAGGCGGCACAGTGCGTGCGCCAGGAAAAGTGGAGGACGTGTGTTCCCCACTTGCACGACGTGTCCATCGGATGGGGAATCTGGACCCACGAGGCAGTGAGAGGAGCGGTTTTTCGCATGTTTCCAATACAGAAATCGTGGCTATCATCAGCAATGACGTCATTGAGGTAAAAGAAAAACTCGACTAAGAAGCCTGGTGAAAATATCGACAACGCAAGATTATTTTGAGAGCCTTTGATCAAATACAAGTTTTTGCCCAAATGCTCGGGGGCTACTTTGGAAAAATAGAAAACTTTGAATATGACAAGATAGAAATGGCGAGAGCCTATGACCAAATGCAAGCATTTGTTCATAGCCTCGGGGGCTACTCCCATTGGGAGCGCTGGTCGCGCACCCGATAGATATAAAAAATCTCGAGAAGGATTACCAATATAGTGGCAGAGGATATTAATCTGTGGAGCCTACACCCAAGCACAAGTTCTTGGCTGTAGCCTCGGGGGCTACTCCCATCGGGAACGCTGTTCGCGTGCCCGATGAATTCCGGTCAAAAGAAAGAAACAGAAGTGAGTATATTTCGAGTTATGCAGATAACTCTACATATACTCCCATCGGGAAGACAAAATAAGTCATCAAATATGACTCGATAAAATGTGCTATTCCAACAGCCGAAAAGCACTCGACAATATATTCTCAGAGCGCTAGAAGTCGCGAATAAATCTCCGAATGCCGCAAAACTTTGCGAAGGTAAGACCCCGGATCCGTTCCGAGCGGCGTGGCACCGTCTCTGATGGCGGATTGCTACTTTTTTCCGTATCAACAGATACGAAGAAAAATCCTAACGGACACGTTAGGTACCCGATAAAATATGACTGGGACTCGACAGAATGGTAATACCTTAAGCGGCACCTGTCGAAGTTTACACCAGTATCCCGAGATCATGTCCAGGGACGTGATCTTGAAGTAGGTTTTTGCGGATTGCCACTAGAGCAGTTAACTAGTACCTGATCCGTCAGATGAACTAGCCCCAACTACCGTTATCCCTGTACAAAATAATATTTGCATATCGAAAGATTATGTAATGAGTAAAGTTGGAGATTTTCCCCGATTCTTCGATTCAAGAAAAATCTCGGGGGCTACTGACATAGGCATCCCCAATGGGCCTGCCAAAGATGGTACCCGGGGTTTACTGAAGGCCCAGGACTCGAAGAATAAGAAGATTCGGAAGCCCATTTAATATTAAGGAAAGATAGATTGTATTAGGAAATATAGAGACTTGTAATCTTACGGGTTGGGTACGAAACCCTCCCGAACTCTGTAACTTGTGTATTACGAAACCCTCGGCTCCACCCTCTATATAAGGGGGAGTCGAGGGACGAAGAAAGGATCGAATCTATTGTCAACAGAACCCTAGTTTTCATAATCAGCGAGTACTTTTCGGCTGAAACCTTCGAGATCTACTTGCCCTCTACTTCCAGCAAAACCCTAGTCTACAATCTGTAGGCATTGACAAATTAATCCTTTGTCACTCGGTACTAGGGTTTTCACGACGGAAGGAATAAATAGGCGAAGGGGCAGCGTCGGGGGCGCCCGAGGGGCCCACCCCATAGACCGGCGCGGCCAGAGGTGGGGCCGCGCCGCCCTATGGTGTGGCCGCCTCGCGTCCCCTCTTCGTCTCCTCTTCGGTGTTCTGGAAGGCTCCGTGGAAAATAAGATCGTGGGCTTTTGTTTCGACCAATTCCGAGAATATTTGTAAACTAACTTTTCTGAAATCAAAAACAGCAGAAAACAGGAACTGGCACTGCGGCATCTTGTTAATAGGTTAGTCTCGGAAAATGCATAAAAACATTATAAAGTATGACTAAAACATGTTGGTATTGTCATAACTAGCATGAAACATAAGAAATTATAGATACGTTGGAGACGTATCAGCATGCCCGCGGTGTCCATAGTCATGAAGGAATTGGAAAGATTTGAAGTGATTTCCCTTGCGTCATCTTCTGAAAGTCGAGTAATTCGTGGCCGATATCTTCCTGAACCTTGGTTGTTGCGGGACGCGCTTCCATGTGATGCTCTACGCCGCTCGCTGGACTGGTCGGCTGCATGCCGGCGTCGATCGAGATCAGCTTGCTCGTTCGCCAGCCGAACCCGATTTCTTTCCAAGATAGTATGATATGCATTGAGAGTCCCTGCCGAAACTCCAGAGCGTACTTAGTGTTATTGGCTATAGCAATACGGGCGATTTTCCACTCTTCCTCGGTGATAGTGTAGTCACTATTATTGTTGCTAGCGCTATTCTCAATGTTGCGGCGTCCTCCTCGATTGATGCGTGGGGTGTGTTCACCTTCCAAAGGCCCCTCTGCATTAACCGAGTTGAGGATAGCATAGATTTGATGATGCGTCACGCTCCAAGTGGCTGCACTGGCAATATTGTCGATACTTTCTTCATCCGAAGAGTATTTGGCGCTGCAGACGAACGGCGTGTCATCTGAACCTAAGCCGTGCCTGGTGTCGCAGTTGAGGCAATAGTATGATGTTAGATCAGACGATGCAGAATCATCAGATCCAACAGACATAGATGATATCGAACGGCATGAAGACAATCATAGCAAAGACGGTGGCGTTGATGCTGAAAACGTAGCCGATAGATTGATCGAGACCGGGGTCGATGCGGTCGATCCTGTAGCCGATGAAGCCAAAGTCCTTGACGTGCTGGGGGCAAACGGATCAGGTAGCCGAAGGATGCCCTCGGCATCGACGCAGTAGTGGACGCTCCCAAACTTCATATCCAACCCGCCGTGCAGACCCAAGAAGATCGGACGAGACGAATCGTTGTGCGGAGTAAACTCAAAGGACACGAAACGAATCGAGTTCCCCAAGCTTGGTGATGAAGGAGCCAACGATGGCGTCGGTGATGCTGGTGGAGTCGTAGATGACATGATCAAAGTAGCCGATGACGTGCCTTGTGCCGACAGGTTTCCCACAGACGGCGCCAGTTGACGAGGGTGCTCCCCGACAATGCCCACCATGAGGGGCTTAGAGTTGACGGAATCCTGCATGCTGACACGAGACATCGGATACCAAAAAAACGGGGAGAGAGATTTACCCAGGTTCGGGGCCCTTGATGAGGTAAAACCCTTACTTCCTGCTTGTCTGATCTTGAATATATCGGGTTACAATGGGGTAGCCGAAAGCTATGGTTGTGATCTCATCGAGAGGCTAAGGTTCTAAGGTCCTAGCTTATGACTTGCGGTGAATCTATTTGTTGAAGTTCTTCTCCGGCAGACCCTCTCCTGGCCCCTATATTGCAGGCCAGGTCTCGAGAGTTCTGTCCGGATTCGACTAGGTTACAAAGAGATCTACTCTAATCTTTCCTTGTTTAACGTCTTCTTGCCTTGTTCGTCAAGAATCCTTCTTCAGATGAACCTTCTTTACTGGAACCATCGTATGGGCCCACCTTGGTCATTGAGCAGTCTTCATGGACCCCTGGTTGGGCCGTAGGAGGTAGCCTAATGTTGGTTACCCGAAGGGTAATGCCCATGTCACATGTATTACAAATATGACCATAATCATGTGCGGTAACTCATATGTCACTAAGAACTATGAAGAACATGAGAGAAATAGATCAAGCTACTGCCACAAACCCGTAGTCCAGAGCTGGACTACTCTCCCTTGATCTTGGTGATGATGGTGAAGACGTTGGAGAAGATGGAGATCCCTCCAGCGGTGATCCCGACGGAGTTTCCCCTTCCAATCTTCCCTGTTTTCGTGTTTCTATCTTTCTGCGGCGCTCTCCTCCTAAGAACTTTTCAGGGCCATATATATAGTGATTTTTATGGCAAAGTACTAAGCGCGGGAAAGAATCAAGTCAATCGGACGACCGAGGGCCGAACAAGCATGGGTGGCGCGCCCTACATGTTTGGGCGCACCATCTGTGCTCTTTCGAGCCTCAGGCCCATGCAGGCCTCCTCCAAAGCTCCAGGGTACTTCTCCCGATGAAAAAATGACGCTCCAAAAATCTCAGGTCAATTTGACTCTGTATAGGTCTCTAAAAGTGAAAAGTACGCAAAACAGGGTTTCCTTGTTCTGCAGAGTTATAAGGGCATCTCCAGCGGCGCGACACAAACGGACGCTGAGCGACCGGTTGCGTCCGCCGGGCCGAAAAATGCGTCTGGCACCACCTCCAGCGGGGCGACGCATAGTGACCGGGCCGTCTGCGGTGACGCAAACGTGGCCCAAATATGCGCCAGTTTTGCGTCTCTGCGGACGCTGTGTGGACGCAACAGTCGTCCGCCCGGTCCTCGCATGGCCCCATCTGGGAGGGGCACAACTGCTTCGTCTTCCGCGGCATTACTTACGGGCGGCGCGCTGCAGCCTTTCCAGGGCCGCGTTAATGGCGCGCCTCGGCTTCTGCGAGCGTGCGCAGCTGGGCGGCGTCGCAGTGGCAGGACATTGAAGGCGAGATGGCGTCCGAGCCTCTTAAAGGGACGCTGCCGGCGCCCATTTCCCCGACCACACCATTGCCAGAGCCCACACTATCCACCCGACCGACGCCATGGGGAAGAAATGCTGGCCGTTCCGCAAGACCAAGAACGACCACGAGGTTAGCAGCTCGCAGTCTGGCAAGAAGCCACGGGTCGGCTGGTACGTCCGGGACGAGCTCGCACGCCAGCTATCGGAGGAAAACTGGCTGGTACCATGGACGAACGCGAACTTGCTTGGAGGGGGCTGGTACCTCAACTCGAGGCGCGTGCCGGTCCCCTCGTGCCGCGCGAGGGCCGAGAGTGGCGGGACAAGGTGCGCCGCTGTCGAGCGATCTTGCCGCCGGATCTCCGGGAGGATCAGGCGTACGCGCTGAACTACTACAACTGGATTTCTTTCGGGACGTGGGAGTTCGACGCGCGTCGCCGCGCTGGCTACCTCGGCGACGTCGACTACTTCGACCGCGAGATCGTCGCGGAAGAAGAAGGGAACGACCAGGAGGACGCGGATGAGGATGCGGATGAGGATGCAGACAAGGACGTGGACATGGCAGACTACGACCACGACGACGGCGGGCCAGTATGGGATCCAAAGACCGAGCCGTCGGACATTACCGATGAGGAGGCCATTGCCATGGCACTGGCCAACAGCGAGCAGGACGAGCTCAACAAGCTTGCTTTGTGGGACGGGCTCACAATCCAGCTCCGCGAGTCCGCGTCCTCCTGGTCCGCGCTCGCGCTCTGGCTGCTGCTCCAGCCTGGGATCCCTGGCCACAGCCTCCTGCACAGGCGACGGTACCTCCTCCACCGCCGGCGTACGAGCTTCCATGGCCGACGCCGGAGTTCATCGACCTCGTCAGCGACGACGAGCAGTAGGCAGCACCTACTTTTACCACGCCTTTATGAATTTTTTATGTTTTTTATTAATGTAAATTATGACTTTATGAATGGAAAAAAAATTATGCGTTGTGCTGCTGGAGCCACCCCCGACGCAAACGGACGCGCGGACGATTTCGGCCGACGCAAACGGACGCATCCGTTTAGGCGTTCGAAATACGTTGCCCCGTTGGAGATGCCCTAAACCAAATAAAAGAGATCATTGATAAATTCCCATAAATCAATGTAAAACATGGTATTATCATCATATATGTTGCAAATATGTGGGAATTTAGTATGATAAAGAGCAAAGTTAATGTATGTATTTTACATACATCACCACCATAAGGCTTGAGGATGCCTTTGAGAGGGCAAGTGGAGATGCTATAAGAGATGGTTTCAGTTGGGTAACTTTAACGCATCGTATTAAGGAGCTTAATCCTTTGCATACTTTGCATTTCTTTCTTATTGATTTTTGGTGTTTCTCTGTGTGAGGTTTTTGAGCTTGTTGCTACCTTTTTAACAAGTCTAACTTACACGAAGCAACACATGTGAAAACTAAAAGACTAACCAAGATAAAATAATTATTTTAAATTTGCAGATAAAATCTTACAAGATCAAGAAATACAAAACGATTTCTAGGGTTTGCTGCAAGCACCGTAGCAAAACGGCCGCCACCCAATTCCAGCACAGTCGAGGCGAACACAAGAAGAGACTCCGAGCCTCCACCATTGCAAGATCTAAACAAGCACCATTTCTAACGAGACTTTGTAAATCAATGAATATACTTTGTACAAGCAGCGACACATATATCCCTGTGGCACGTCGATCGGGGATGTTCCCATGGTTACTTGGGCCAAGATACGTTGCCACCATTTTGTAAGCATGAAGGCTACGATGTTTTCCAATGAAAAGGGAGCTTCCAATTTTGTCAAATCATCTCCTCTCTTCTGCCCCACCCCCACCACGACGAGAAATTTTAACAGATCAGACCACATATCCCAGTGAAATGCTAAAAAGACCATCTTTGAATGTAAACGTCAAAACTACCGTGGCAGCACGCTGGTTAAGCGACACGTCGCACATGTCGCCGTAGCCGGTGGCGGCAGAACTTGCCGCCATGAGTGGTGGCGGCACGTTGAATAACTTAGTCCAACGTGCCGCCACCACTCACAGCAGCAAGTTCGATGTGTCAGCTTGCTAGCGTGCCGCCACATTAGTTTTGATATTTTGCATTTAGAGGTGGTCCTTTCTGGCGTTTCACTGGGACATCTCTCAAAATTTCGCCACGGCGAACCGTAGCCCACCGCCGGGCCGCCGGGGTTGACTCCCACGGCCGGCGGCCCGGTGTCCTTCTTCCGCATCACCTCCTCCTGGTGACCGGAGCACTCCACGGACGAGGGAGGTCCCGAGCGGACCCGCTTGCGCCGGCGGCCATGCTCGTGTCTGGATCTGCGCTGGCGGCACCCTCCATCCGACTCCCCTGCCCCCAGATGCTCGTCGGCGCCTCCCTTATGTAGCGGCTGCTCCCCGTGCTCACGCGTCAGCCTCAAGGTGCCGATGCTGCGCCGTCCGGGACGTCCGCGTGCGCTGCCCTGGAGCCGTTCCCTTGCGACGTCGGGGCTGCCGCGGAGAAGGCGCCGGTGGTGGAGCCCATGTCGTCGGTTGAGTCGAGCCAGGGAGGGAGACGACCTCGACGGCCCTCCTGGGGATGCTGCCCACCACGTCGGCGACCATGCCGCAGCAGGCGGAGGCCCCTTCCTCTGGTTCGTGATTTTCCGTCCCGATGTATTCTCCTATGCCTCCGATGTTTTCAATTTTCGCTGAATTTTGCAGGAAAACGAACAAGGACTGCCCCTAGCTCGGTGACAGAGCCCCTCCTGGTGGTCACCTGCCCGGCTTGCTGCAGCAGCTTCGAGATGAAGGACCTAGAGCTGGCTCTAGGTGTTCCGCGCGGCGGCCGATTTGCTCCTGCTCTCCTATGGTGGCAATCGGGGACAGGATGCTGCTGATTGAGCCACTGCTGAGAGCATCGACATGAATGCCAGGTCCACATCTTGCTTATCTCGTGTGTAAAATGCATCCCCTGTTTCCAGGACTTAGTCACAGGCATATGTAGCTCAGTCATAGTTGTGTGTACTGCTAGTGTTAGTTCTAGCATTTTGTAGCATCAAGTGTTGGTTGTATGTACTGTTTAGTACCATCTGTTAGTTGTATGATGTGTGGAATGTGTATGCACTACAGAAAGGAGGCTTGTACGATAGAAATTCGGTTTGCTAAGTAAAAATTTGCCTCACAGCGATGTGCTCAAGTTTAATTGGTTGGTTGCTGCTTATTGTGCCTAGGATGGGGATGAAGAGCGGCAACAGGGAGCTCACGGTACTTCTCCAACACACCAAGGTAATTGACAGCGGTAACAAAGCACATACTTGACAGTCTATTTTGTGGCAAATCATTGCCCATGTATTTCCAGGATACCAATTTGCAATGCGATTAATCTGCAAGTCAGGCCCCTGTCTCTTGAGCTGATGACTCAACTGCTCTGATTATTGATGAGCTGAGTCTTTCTCCTAGTGTTGCAGCAGTAGCAACTACCGCCAATTTTGTTCAGTTTGTGTAGCACACTGCCACTGATTTCAGTATCGTGGTCAATGTAAATTTGCCTCACACGGATATGCTCAAGTTTAATTGGTTGTTTACTGCTTATTATGCCTAGGATGGGGCTGAAGAGCGGTGACAGGGAGCTCAAGGGGCTTCTCCAACACACCAAGGTAATTGACAGCGGTAACAAAGCACATCCTTGTCATTGGTTCTCCATGGTGAGAATGTTAAGCTGTGCTGGAACCTTTTTTTTATTGTGTGCTTGTTGTCATGTTACTGAAAAGCGAGAGACACGGTGGCTAGTTTGTTAGGACTTGAAATAATGTCCAAGCACATTCTTGTCATTCTATTTTGCTGCAAATCATTTCCCATGTAGTTCCAGGATACCAATTTGCAATGCGATTAATCTGCAAGCCAGGTCTGTGTGTCTTGAGCTGATGACTCAATTGCTCTGATTATTGATAAGCTGAGTCTATCTCCTAGTGTTACAGCAGTAGAAAGTACCGCCAATTTTGTTCAGTTTGTGTAGCACACTGCCACTGATTTCAGTATTGTGGTCAATGTCATGTGGATGACGTCGTACCTTTGCTGTTTGTAGTATTTGTAGCAAATAATAACCATGTCATGTGGAAAACAAATCTGAGACGTTGTCAGGCCCTAGACCAATGGCCAGGCCATCAGTTTGTAGTAATTGTTTATTTCCGAGTCGTTCACAGTTTCTTCAGTGTTTAATTCCTTTTACTTAGTCAGCCATCAGTCTTACTGGCTTCGAAGTTTAAGATTTATTTTATTAGTACTTCATTTCTTGGTTTGCTCGTTAGCTGTCCCAAACATACTACTAACCTACCCCACTCGTTACTTCATTTCAAGTCATTTGTTACTTGTTTATTTGTCTTGCACTAATCTCGAAAATGCATGTCCTGCAGAAAATTCCAAAGAAAGTACCCTCAGAAATGGAAACTCCTGTGCGCGGACTGGCATCACTCACACTGGAGGACCGTCACTACACAACAAGCAAGTTTGTTCGGAGGGTAAATCTTGAGATAGGACATGATGTGCTAATCAAGTTCCACTCAAAGGCAGATCAACGCTGGGAGTCCATTGTCTTTGATGTCCTGCACAATCACTGATGTTTCATCCTGTATCTATGTAATGCAAACAGAGTTTTGGTCTTGAATACACATCCTGTAAGCTTTTGAATAATGTAATGATGTAGCAGTGTTGGCCGACTTGAATCAGGGATCCCCTATATCCCAGCAGTATATGCATTTGCTTTTTCTTCAGTGCGCTTTTGTCAACATATATATATCTACTGGTGAGTGGCAGCTAACTATGATGCTGAATTTGTTCAGTTTCTTGCCTTGTGTTCCCCTTTTGAGCTCCCAGATGAAGATGCATTCTAGTAAAAGGGTTTTCTGCGTTTATTGCAAGTACGAGTAACTGACAAAACAACGGATTCAGTAGACAAACTGCAAAAACAGAAAGGGAGGTAACTAATTCAAATTTCAGCAATTGAGGAAAACGGTATAGAAGTCTGACAGGAAGTAATTCTGGAGCATTGTACACTGTTTAACTAGACATGTTTGCCAATACTACCAAACAAACAAAAAGAAGTCTGACGAATGTTTTCTCAACTAAAACGAGACAAGCACTACTTCTTGAAAGCAATAGACCTCGGGTGTGCCGCAAGAATCGGCGGCGGCTCCACCGGATATCCACCGGCGGTCCTGATCTGAGAGCGCAAGGTCTCTACAGAGGCACAGAGTCTGTCATAGACTGAAAGCAGATCATCGATCTCGGTCCGCACACTGCGAATCCGTGCGCCAATCCAAGACCAATCCTGGCATCTATCAGCGTCAGTCCGGAGGTTGCCCTGATAACGGACAAGCTTCTGCACGGACTGAAACACCGAAGTCATCTCGACGTAGCAGTTCTCGAGGTCCTCGTTCTTCTCCAAGACTTGCGCGGTATCCTGGTTAACACCGTCGCGCTCTGGCGGCTGAACGGCCAAGCTGCTCTCGGCCTCTTCTTCCTCCCCCGGAGGAGGCTTGTAGGCCGCAAGGGCACGGGCTTCACGGCGACGCCACCGCCTCCCCTCGCCCTGCAGAAAACGAATTCTCTAGGACGTGGCCGCGAGATGTGCAAGGTGACAGAGGAATGGGCGGTGATCAAACCTCGGGTGTGGGCGTAGGCGCCGCCCGGCCTCGTGCAAGTCCGGCTCCCTGAGCTCCTGGAAGGCCCCGGCCTCGCGCGCCACCACCGCGTGCTGGAAGGCCCCGGCCTCGCGCGCCACCACCGCGTCCTGGAAGGCCCCGGCCTTGCGCGCCACCACCGCGTCCTGGAGGTGGAGGCCGCGCTCGCGCACCAGAGATGGCCCCGACGATCTTGGCGTCTCCTCGCGCGCCACCATCTCGTGCTGGAGACCGCGCTCGCGCACTGGACACTGACCCGCTGACCTTGGCGTCGCTTCGCGCGCCACCACCGCGTGCTGGAGGTGGAGGCCGCGCTCGCGCACCAGAGATGGCCCCGCCGGTAGCCGGGACGCCTCGCGCGCGCACCGATCCTGCCCCGCTGCCGCTGCCGGTGCAGGCGTCTGGGTCCTGGCCGCCGACGAAAGCCGGGCCGCCGCCGACCCTGCAGCCGATCTTGGGGTCGCCTCCCACGGGCACCAAGCCCGCCCCGCTGTCGCTGCCGGTGCAGGCGTCCGCGTCCTGGCCGCCGACGAATGCCGGGCCGCCGCCGACCTTGCTCATGTTGACGCCGCGGAGGCCCAGCACCAGGCTCTGGCCGCAGAAGCAGAGGAACACCGCCTCGCCGTGGCGGAACAGTGGATTGCCGCAGAGATAGCAAGAAAGTACCGGGCAGCCGGTGAAGCTGCCGGCGTGGCCGCCTGGGACGAGGCAGAGCGCCTCCTCCTCCCCGTCCCCCCGCAACCTCCCAACCATCCACCGACGGCCATCGGTGGCGGTCGGTCTGCCTCCTGCTCCGCAGGTGGGGAAGCCGTCGCGCAGCCGCACGAAGCCGGCCGCTCGCGCTCCGTCGATCCAAAGGAGCTCAGCAATGCGCCGGCCGTCGCGGTCCTCGCGCAAGCACGGGACGAGGCCCTGGTCGCGGAAGAAGAGGAAAGGGCCGCCGGCGACGCCTCTCATCGCCGGGGAGGATTCTTGGTGTCTTGGGAGGATTCTTGGTTTCTTGCAGGATTTGGAGGGGTTCTTGGTTTCTTGGAAGGTTCTGGAGAATTCGGTTACGGTGGGAGGATTCGGTTACGGTGCAATTTATAACAACTCAGTCGACGGGGAGGAGCGGAGGAGCTCGGACGAACTGCACCAAGACCATCCGTAGCTTCTTTTGGGCGGGCACCGAAAAGGCCACAGGTGAGGGCCCGGGCCCACTCGTTGAGCGCGCCGTCGCGGCATAGTCCGGCCCAATTGGACCGCGCCGTCGCTGGAAGTGGGCGCTGGCGTACTAGCCGGTGCCGTCGATAGAGAGGGACGAGGAACATTGCCGGAGCGTAAAACGATCATCTCTCTTGGCGCGTTGGTGAGCTGGTATGTTTGCGCCAACGCAGAATGTGTTTTCGAATCCCGTAGTGGCACCATTTTTTAATCCTTTTTTTTTTGTTTTGCGCTTATTTGTACAATTTTAATCCAAAATCAGCTGCTCTGTGTAGAATTTAGGTTGAAACAAAGGAACTGCCTAAAAATTACGGTTTCAAGACAATCATATTATAAGACCATCATATTATAATTAAGAAACAAGTGGCCACGAGCTAGTCTTTAATCTTATCCGGTAGTATGCCTCCACAAGAAATTGTACTGATCTTTAAGATACACATATGATGGACACCCTAAACCCTTGTATCCTATGTGAATTTTTTTTTTTGAACAAGAAGGTGGTAATTTCATTGAATTAACACGTGACGGGTACAATTTTCATACAGGCCCCCTACAACACTTGCTCTAAAGAACCTGATATTTGAGGATAAGGCCTACATATTTACAAAACACACCCCAAAACAAAAGGTAGAAAAGACCAAATCGGAGAAATGGGAGTCCGATCCCCACGAGTCTAATGGCTAGGTAAAGACCAAATCGGCCCACCCGTCATCGTTGTCGTCGATTGTCTGCGGGGCGGAGTATTGCGCCTCGATCCACCTCTTGCACGCAAGAATAGCGTCCTTCTCCGCCTTGTTCGCCGCGTAGAAGGCCTGCTCGTCGAGGATGTCATGTGGGAAGGTGGCGCGCCACGCTTCCATGGCCCGTTCGTCCGCCTCCGCAATGGTGAGGCGGTGCTGAAGATGGCGGCTGCGGCGTTGCTTGGCGGTGACGAGGTTGTCGAAGCCGGCCAGGAACTACGCCTCCTTGGCTGATTCGCAGTCCTTGAAGTTGAGCTGCTGGCACGGGCGCTCGAGGCGCCATGCCGCCACGTCGTAGGCACGCGCCGCCTGCTCCTCTGTGGCGAACTTGATGAGGGTGAGGCGAGCGCCCGCCGGCGTGGATCTCCTCGTAGAAGGTGTCATTGGGCCGGGCGGAGACATCGACGTAGCTGGAGGAGTTGCGTCGGGGAGCCATGGCAACGGCGCGGTGTCGGCGGTGGCGGTGCGTGTTGAAGAGAAGGGGCGCATGGCAGAGGAGAGGGCGGCGCATGGTGGGAGGGAGTTTCCATCGGCGATTGGGGATGCGTCATGTGGGCCGTTTTATACCGCGCGCGGAAGCGCACGCGCCAAATCTCCCGCGCTGCCACTTTATCCCTTGTGCGGCAAATTTTTTAGCGTGCGCTACTTTGCCGCGTCTGCTGAAGTGGCTTTTTCGCTGCGCATGCGTTAAATTGCCGGCTTTACTACGCGGGCACCATTTAGCGTCTCTGTTGAAGAAGCTCTAAGCAGTTTTTTCACCATATATTTAAATCTTTATGATCCATATCCTAGCATTCAGGTTACTATGTTCCCAAAATATGTCTTTCCAACATGAAATCGCTGAAATTCCTATCCAATAACAATAGCAGTCCGAAGAATCCAACACGAAATCACTGAAATTCCCAGGTTTATCAAAATGTGGAACTACGTCAATGCCCCTTAATTCCTGCACAGCTATCACTGAAATAGAATGAGGGATAAATCAATGGGCAAACCTAGCCCAGCACGAGAACTAAAGCCCCATAGATTGGGTTTTTCTATTTGTTGCTGGTCAACTCGGGAGCAGGAGGTCCGAACCAACTTCTATTCCTGAATCCTGTGCCGAGTCTGGTTCTTACTCAAGATGGGCTCGTTATGCCAACTGGTCCGTCTCGGACTCAAGGAGGTGATAAGTACTCTACTACATAAGGGCGGCCAAAGGGGGCTGCTGAGACAGAGAAAGATCGACTCCATATTACTGGGAACGAAAAACGGAAATCACCAGCGAGATTATGATCGCTCAAGTCGGATCAATGGCCAGAGCCTTACTGATGGCCGGCCGAGGTGGCCAGCAGAAGCCGAAAACGAAGAAGAGGGCGGCCGAGGATACGCTGGGGGACGAGTACACGGAGAAGAGGGTTAAGGCCAACTGCTGGGAGCGGTCGGAGGATGAGGAAATCGAAGCCATTCGAGCAAGCACACGTGCCCAGACGATCTGGTTCCAGAGATTCATGGCCGCAGCTGACAGGGTCCTCAAGGATGCCGAGGATTATCTCAACACCATGCGCACCAAGGAAGAAGACGCTCGCTGGTCTCGTATCTCGCGGCGTTCTCTGGCTGCAGTTGTCAACCTAATGCGGATCTTAAATCTTTGGCATAGGGTTCAAGGTGGACGAAAAGCTCGACGTTCCTTCTCTTCTCGCAAGGTGCTTCCAACAACGGGATGAAGAAAAACAACTAAGCGGCTACTGGCATATATATATATCAAGATTATGTACTCTGCTTTTATTATTGTTTCATAACAGTTTGTTGCTAATTCTTGTGTAATATTTTTCTTAAAATTTATGATGTGATAATATTTCCTTAACTGAATAGTAATGTATCGGACATGGTGTTCTGATATGAAACCACACAAACGAAAACGAAACCCGACCGGATTTTAGGACATCCACCGGACAGACAACTCCACATGCCCTTTGTTAGCGATGTTAGCTAGATGCACCATCGGGGCGAGCCGCGAGGATAGGACGGGCAGTAACTTATTATGATTACATGATGTAGCCGTCTCACCACCTCCAAAACAACATCGAAAAACAACCTAAAAAGAACGAAAACTCCCCACCAGCGAGGGTTCTGATCTGCCACACCTCCAACACCCCAAAGGGCATCGGAAACGGAGCAAGCTTCGTTGTTTATTAAAACCCTAAACAAGTCCTAGGCCAAAGCATCCATATTAAAATCATGGGAAATAAGAGACCAGGTTTTTCCTAATTCTAAACCGCAGCCTTCCCTAGCCACAATATGAGCAACCGAATTAGCCGAACAACCTTGACCATTCGACCACTAGGTCATCTACCTCCCGTACAACTCTTTTAATATCTTCAATCAGTGGGTCATGAACAGATCTATCCGCTTCCTGGGTATTCAACTTCGAGACTACTATCGCACTATCCAACTGCACAATCACATTTTCCAGTTTGAGCTTGTTCACCACTCATTCAGCTTTACAACTTTAGGATCTGCCAGAGAGAGGAATAAATGACATGATCCCGCAAGGAACCTTCCATCGTGATCGTGGACAATCAATTTTCCGCCGTCGTTGTCCGAATCTTTTGTCATAAGGAGCTCAATCATTTGCATATTTTGCATCCCTTGTTGTTATTGTTTTTTGTTATTTCTTAGTGTGAGTTTCTTAAACTTATCCCTAGCTTTTTAACAAGTCTAAGTTTATCGAAATCGGAATCCCTACATCTTCTATCGCGTTTTTGAATTTAGACTTTTTACTATTTTTTGATTTAGAGAGGTTTCCTCTCTAATTTTTTTTTGTAAAGATATCTTCTGATGATTCCTGTGGCACACCACATTTTAGCTTAAGACTTTTAGTTTTAAGTTTATTTTTTACTGTAACTTCGTAAGCCTGAAGGCTATGATTTTTTTCCAATGAAAAGGAGTGGTGTTTAAGCCGTCCGCGAAAAATTGTGCCTATGGCTACCACGATGAGTCACTTAGTTTAAACGGTTTTGCTAAGTCTCAGTCAACTGAGAATTACTTAACTCTTAGTCACCTACAAAAATGCACTTGAGTTGCACTTTTCTATCAAAAAAGTGCAATTGCACTTTTCTACTAGAAAAGTGCAAACTTTTTTGAGTTGCACATTTTTTTGAACTGCAGTTGCACTTTTCTGAGTTGACTGGGACTTAAGAAAATCTCAGTCAACTGAGACATAGGCACACCCTAGTTTAAATGGCTAAAGTCGATAAATCCACAAATTCCAGCGACGCCAGCGGCTCAAACCCGTCTCGTGGCTACAGCCGCGGAACTGGCCTCGCCGTGGGCTAATTAATGCAGGTGCGCAGTTTGTGTACTCCGTAGCAGACGGCCAGCCGGTCGGAGGCTAATTATCTTTAGCAGCGGTATACGTAGCTTCTGCCATTGTTTTTTTCTTTTTTGCACAAAGAAGGGGTCTAGAAAACCCGGAAGAACCTCAATTAACATAAGTGGTGGGTACAAATTTACAGACAAGCCCTTTTACATCACTGATACGTCTCCAACGTATCTATAATTTCTGATGTTCCATGCTTGTTTTATGACAATACCTACATGTTTTGTTCACACTTTATATCGTTTTGATGCATTTTCCGGAACTAACCTATTGACGAGATGCCGAAGTGCCAGTTCCTGTTTTCTCGCTGTTTTTGGTTTCAGAAATCCTAGTAAGGAAATATTCTCGGAATTGGACGAAATCAACGCCCAGCATCTTAGAATTTCACGAAGCTTCCAGAACACCCGAGAGGGGCCAGAGGAGAGCCACAGGCCCACCACACATGGTGGCGGCGCGGCCCAGGGGGGGCACGCCCCCCTGTTGTCTGGCCCCACCAGGGCCCCTCCGAGGCTCCCCTTTCGCCTATAAAGTCTCCCTGACCTAAAACCTCGACACGAATAAGCCACGGTACGAGAAAAGTTCCAGAGCCGCCGCCATCGTGAAGCCAAGATCTAGGGGACAGGAGTCTCTGTTCCGGCACGGCGCCGGGACGGGGAAGAGCCCCCGGAAGGCTTCTCCATCGACACCACCGCCATCTTCATCACCGCTGCTGTCTCCCATGAGGAGGGAGTAGTTCTCCCTCGAGGCTAAGGGCTGTACCGGTAGCTATGTGGTTAATCTCTCTCCTATGTACTTCAATACAATGATCTCATGAGCTGCTTTACATGATTGAGATCCATATGATGAGCTTTGTATCGCTACTAGTTATGTGCTACTCATGTGATGTTATTAAAGTAGTCTATTCCTCCTGCATGGTGTAAAGGTGACTAGTGTGTGCATCATGTGGTTCTTGTCGTAGGCTATGATCATGATCTCTTGTAGGTTGTGGAGTTAATTCTCATTATGATAGTATTGATGTGAGCTATTCCTCCTTTCATAGTGTAATATGGACAGTGTGTGCGCTATGTTAGTTCTTGGTTTATTTTGCAATGATCTATTATGCTCTAAGGTTACTTAAATATGAATACCGAATGTTGTGGCGCTTGTTAACTCCGGCGTTGAGGTGCTCTTGTAGCCCTACACAACGACTGGTGTTTATCATCCAACAAAAGAGTGTATGTAGCACATATGAGAAAAAGTTATTTATTATGCGATCAATGTTGAGAGTGTCCACTAGTGAAAGTATGATCCCTAGGCCTTGTTTCCAATACTGCAAACACCGCTTACTTGTTGTTCTACTGCATGTTTACTTGCTGCCATATTTTATTCAGATTGTTATTACCACTCATATACATCCATACTACTTGTATTTCACTATCTCTTCGCCGAACTAGTGCACCTATACATCTGACAAGTGTATTAGGTGTGTTGGGGACACAAGAGACTTCTTGTATCGTGATTGCAGGGTTGTTTGAGAGGGAAATCTTTGACCTCTTCCTCCCTGAGTTCGATAAACCTTGGGTGATCCACTTAAGGGAAAACTTGCTGCTGTTCTACAAACCTCTGCTCTTGGAGGCCCAACACTGTCTACAGGAAAAGAAGCGTGGGTAGACATCAAGCTATTTTCTGGCGCTGTTGCCGGGGATCTGAAAAAAAGCTACACCATAGAGATTTCCAACTCCCACGTCAACTGCATGCCAGCATATTTTCTGGCGCCGTTGCCGGGGAGGAAAGGTAAAAGGCACTCATACTCCGGTCCCAGGTAACTAAGTTATTTTCTGTTGCCGTTGTAAGTGCTCGAAGCTATTTCTTTTAGATCCTGCAATTGCATCTTTTGGTTTCTTGTTTACACTAGTTAGGCATAATGGAAAGTAACAATGAGCTTCTTATTGTATTTCCTAAGTTAAGACATGGATTGTTTACTGCGAAAATTAAAAAACCTATGGAATCTTATTTGCATGCTAGTAGCGATGATATTAGTATGAACGCTTTGAACACCATTGTTGTTAATGATATGGAAAATTCTAAGCTTGGGGAAGCTGGTTTTGATGAGCACGATATTTTTAGTCCCCCAAGCATTGAGGAGAAAATTTTCTTTGATGATACTTTGCCTCCTATTTATGATGATTATAATGATAGTGGTCTTTTGGTGCCGCCTACTATGGAGAGTAAATTTTATTATGATTATACTATGCCTCCTACACTTGATGAGAATAATAATGATAGCTACTTTATTGAATTTTCTCCCACTACAACTAATAAAATTGATTATGCTTATGTGGAGAGTAATCATTTTATGCATATGGCTCATGACAAGAATGTTGTATGTGATAGTTATATTGTTGAGTTTGTTCATGATGCTACTGAAAGTTATTATGAGAGAGGGAAACATGGTTATAAGCACCTTAATAATATTAAGTTTCCCCTCTTTATGTTGAGAATCTTGAAATTGCGATTGTGTTGCTTTTCTATGTTTGCCACTTTGTTCTTCATGAATCTATTTGTGTACAAGATTCCTTTTCATAGGAAGTGGGTTAGGCTTAAATGTGTTTTGAATTTGCTTCTTGATATTCTCTTTTGCTTCAACTCTTCTTTCTTGCGAGAGTATCATTAAAATTACTGGGCCCATCTTAATGGCTATAAAGAAAGAACTTCTTGGGAGATAACCCATGTGTTTATTTTACTACAGCACTTTTGTTTTATATTTGAGTCTTGGAAGTTGTTTACTACTGTAGAAACCTCTCCTTATCATGTTTTTGTGCCAAGTAAAGTCTCTATGGTAAAGTTGATGCTAGATTTGGATTGCTGCGCAGAAACAACATTGCTGTCTGTCACGAATTCGCGCAGAAGTCTCTGTAAAAAAATCAAAAAAATCTGCAAATTTACGTGAGTGATCCTCAGATATGTACGCAACTTTCATTAGTTTTGAGTTTTTCCATTTGAGCAAGTTAAGTGCCCCTGCTAGATTCGTCTTTACGGACTGTTCTGTTTTTGACAGATTCTGCCTTTTATTTCGCATTGCCGCTTTTGCTATGTTGAATGAGTTTCTTTGTTCCATTAACTTTCAGAAGCTTTGTGCAATGTCCAGAAGTGTTAAGAATGATTGTGTCACCTCTGAACATGTGAATTTTTATTATGCACTAACCCTCTAATGATTTTGCTTGAAGTTTGGTGTGGAGGAAGTTTTCAAGGGTCAATAGAAGAGGATGATATACTATGATCAAGAAGAGTGAAAGGTCTAAGCTTGGGGATGCCCCGGTGGTTCATCCCTGCATATTTTAAGAAGACTCAAGCATCTAAGCTTGGGGATGCCCAAGGCATCCCCTTCTTCATCGACAACTTATCAGGTCACTTCTAGTGAAACTATATTTTTATTCCGTCACATCTTATGTACTTTACTTGGAGCGTCTGTGTGCTTCTATTTTCGTTTTGTTATTTTCATTCTCTGAATAAATTCATGCTCATGTGTTGGAGAGAGACACGCTCCGCTGTTGCGTATGAACACTAGTGTTCTTCATTCTTACTTTTAATGTTCAAGGGCGAAAGTTGATCGCTTCACTTGTTGTTATTTTGTTGGAATCAGTCATATGGTCTTGAATAATTTGATACTTGGCAATTGTTTTGAGCTCTCATAAATCATGTTTAAGCTCTTGCATCATGTAGTTTAAATCTAGTAGTGGAGAACTACTGTAGAGCTTGTTGAAATTTGGTTTGCATGATTGGTCTCTCTAAGGTCTAGATATTTTGTGGTAAAAGTGTTTGAGCAACAAGGAAGACAGTGTAGAGTCTTATAATGCTTGCAATATGTTCTTATGTAAGTTTTGCTGTACCGGTTTATACTTGTGTTTGCTTCAAACAACCTTGCTAGCCCAAACCTTGTACTGAGAGGAAATGCTTCTCGTGCATCCAAAAACCTTGAGCCAAAACCTATGCCATTTGTGTCCACCATATCTACCTACTATGTGGTATTTCCTGCCATTCCAAGTAAATACTTCATGTGCTACCTTTAAACAATTCAAAAGCTATTATCTCTTATTTGTGTCAATGTTTTATAGCTCATGAGAAAGTATGTGGTGTTTTATCTTTCGATCTTGTCATTTACTTTTGACAGACTTTCACAATGGACTAGTGGCTTCATCCGCTTATCCAATAATTTTGCAAAGAGAGCTGGCAATGGGGTTCCTAGTCCCAATTAATTAACTTGCATTAATAATTCTCTTCACATGTTTTGCTCTGATCTATCAGTAAGCAACTTAAATTTGCAAATAGACACTCCTCCATGGTATGTGAATGTTGGAAGGCACCCGAGGATTCGGTTAGCCATGGCTTGTGAAAGCAAAGGTTGGGGGGAGTGTCATCTAATAAATAAAACTAAAGTACATGTGTAAACAAAAGAGAAGAGGGATGATCTACCTTGCTGGTAGAAATAACGTCCTTCATGGGAGCCGCTCTTGAAAGTATGGTTGATAAGGTAGTTAGAGTACCCATTACCATTCGTTGACAACAACAAACACCTCTCAAAATTTTACTTTTATGCTCTCTATATGATTTCAAAACTTGAAACGCTCTAGCACATGATTTAATCCCTGCTTCCCTCTGCGAAGGGCCTATCTTTTACTTTATGTTGAGTCAGTTTACCTACTTCCTTCCATCTTAGAAGCAAACACTTGTGTCAACTGTGCATTGATTCTTACATACTTGCTTATTTGCATTCATCATATTACTTTGTGTTGACAATTATCCATGAGGTATGCATGTTGAAAGTTGAAAGCAACTGCTGAAACTTATATCTTCCTTTGTGTTGCTTCGATGCCTTTACTTTGAATTTATTGCTTTATGAGTTAACTCTTATGCAAGACTTTTTTATGCTTGTCTTGAAAGTACTATTCATGAAAAGTTTTGCTATATGTCATCTATTTGTCAAACTATAGATCATTGCTTTGAATCACTCCATTCATGTCATATGCCTTACAATAATGTTGATCAAGATTATGATGGTAGCATGTCACCTCAGAAATTATTCTTGTTATCGTTTACCTACTCGAGGGCGAGTAGGAACTAAGCTTGGGGATGCTGATACGTCTCCAACGTATCTATAATTTCTGATGTTCCATGCTTGTTTTATGACAATACCTACATGTTTTGTTCACACTTTATATCGTTTTGATTCATTTTTCGGAACTAACCTATTGACGAGATGCCGAAGTGCTAGTTCCTGTTTTCTGCTGTTTTTGGTTTCAGAAATCCTAGTAAGGAAATATTCTCGGAATTGGACGAAATCAACGCCCAGCATCTTAGAATTTCACGAAGCTTCCAGAACACCCGAGAGGGGCCAGAGGAGAGCCACAGGCCCACCCCACATGGTGGCGGCGCGGCCCAGGGGGGGGGGCGCGCCCCCCTATTGTCTGGCCCCACCAGGGCCCCTCCGAGGCTCCCCTTTCGCCTATAAAGTCTCCCTGACCTAAATCCTCGACACGAATAAGCCACAGTACGAGAAAAGTTCCAGAGCCGCCGCCATCGCGAAGCCAAGATCTGGGGGACAGCTGTTCCGGCACGCCGCCGGGACGGGGAAGTGCCCCCGGAAGGCTTCTCCATCGACACCACCGCCATCTTCATCACCGCTGCTGTCTCCCATGAGGAGGGAGTAGTTCTCCCTCGAGGCTAAGGGCTGTACCGGTAGCTATGTGGTTAATCTCTCTCCTATGTACTTCAATACAATGATCTCATGAGCTGCTTTACATGATTGAGATCCATATGATGAGCTTTGTATCGCTACTAGTTATGTGCTACTCATGTGATGTTATTAAAGTAGTCTATTCCTCCTGCATGGTGTAAAGGTGACTAGTGTGTGTATCATGTGGTTCTTCTCGTAGGCTATGATCATGATCTCTTGTAGGTTGTGGAGTTAATTGTCATTATGATAGTATTGATGTGATATATTCCTCCTTTCATAGTGTAATGTGGACAGTGTGTGTGCTATGTTAGTTCTTGGTTTATTTTGCAATAAACTATTATGCTCTAAGGTTACTTAAATATGAATACCGGATGTTGTGGCGCTTGTTAACTCCGGCATTGAGGTGCTCTTGTAGCCCTACACAACGACTGGTGTTTATCATCCAACAAAAGAGTGCATGTAGCACATATGAGAAGAAGTTATTTATTATGCGATCAATGTTGAGAGTGTCCACTAGTGAAAGTATGATCCCTAGGCCTTGTTTCCAATACTGCAAACACCGCTTACTTACTGTTCTACTGCATGTTTACTTGCTGCCATATTTTATTCAGATTTCTATTACCACTCATATATACATCCATACTACTTGTATTTCACCATCTCTTCGCCGAACTAGTGCACCTATACATCTGACAAGTGTATTAGGTGTGTTGGGGACACAAGAGACTTCTTGTATCGTGATTGCAGGGTTGTTTGAGAGGGATATCTTTGACCTCTTCCTCCCTGAGTTCGATAAACCTTGGGTGATCCACTTAAGGGAAAACTTGCTGCTGTTCTACAAACCTCTGCTCTTGGAGGCCCAACACTGTCTACAGGAAAAGAAGCGTGAGTAGACATCAATCACTCCCTCTAAAGAACCAGTAACTAGAAGATAAGGCATGTCATCTTACAGAAAACACCATAGAACTTAAGATAGAAACGCAATCGAGTCCCTGGGCGCCTCCACCATGAGTCGCCGGCGCCTTCTAGGCGTCGCCGCCGAGGAACAGGGCGCAGATGCCCGAACACCCATGTCCGGCGAAGATCCATCGCTGCTGGACGCCTTGGAGCCACCGGGGACACACCACTTGGTAGAAGCAACGCGCCGAGCTCCAGTAGGAAGGAAGTTGCAGGGCCTCCAAACCGGAGGTTGTCGAGTCAAGGCTGCCATGCCGGCCATTGATAGCAGAGGCAGGAGTACCTCTAGCTGTGAAGTCCAATACGTTATCACCAGAATTTGACCGAGTCAGAGGTGGGCCGCGATCAAGATGGACGTGAAGATTGAACATGGAAGAAATACGTGAATCGGCCTTTTATACCAAGTTGGGCTAAACTGCCCATGTATCTGTAACATATTAGATCGCATCTTAGTTTAGAAGTTAGAGTTTTACCCGTGCACGGTTTGGTGCACGCCCACATTAGAAAGTCCCCTGGACTATAAATATGTATCTAGGGTTTATGGAATAAAACAACAACCAACGTTCAACACAAACCAATCTCGGCGCATCGCCACCCCTTCGTCTCGAGGGTTTCTCCGGTAAGCACCATGCTGCCTAGATCGCATCTTGCGATCTAGGCAGCACGAGCCTGCCTACGTTGTTCATGCGTTGCTCGTGCTGAAGCCTTTTTGATGGCGAGCAACGTAGTTATCATAGATGTGTTAGGGTTAGCATTGTTCTTAGTATCATATGCTGTCGTAGTGCAAGCCTTGCGCATCTAGCCGTCCCTGTACCTCATCATGGGTGCAGGGGCGGCAGCCCGCTTGATCATTATTTAGTAGATCTGATCCGTTACGGTTGCTCCTTGATTCATCAAGGATTAGTTTAACATCCGCAATAGTTAGGCCTTACAAAGGGTTGGAGGATCCGGCGGCGTGTAGGGTGTAGTCTGCTGGCCCTAGACAGGACGTTCCGAGGATCAACTTCGTGTTGGTTTTTTAGGCCTTGTCTAGGATTGGCTTACGATCACCGTGTGCGAGCGCTAGGCCCAATCGTGAGTAGGATGATCCGATTATGCGGTGAAAACCCTAAATCGTCGTAGATCTCATATGCTTTATCTTGATCAAGCAGGACCACCATATATTCGGCCACCTTTGACGAATCATGGGTGGATCGGCTCCATGAGCCGATTCACAGGATAACCTGAGAGCCGATCGAGGCTCGTATTTAACGTGTACGTGTGTGCCCCGCAGGAAACTAAGCGAGGCATCATCCACACCTTCCCGACCAGGTATAGGTCGGGTGGCACCCCTTGCAATTTGCATCGGCGCGCGACCAGGAGGCTTTGCGGGCCGTCGCTCTGAGGGACTGGGGCCAGCCGCAGCCCTAGTTGTTCCCGGCTCTACGGTGTTGACCAGTCGTTGCCCGCCGGTGGGTTTCTGACGTCAACACATTCTGGCACGCCCGGTGGGACAGCATCTACATCTTCGACATCCACCACATCGCCATCTACATCCGAGATGGCGGAAGAGACTCCGGTCACTTACGAGGACCTCACTGGCGAGCTCAAGAAGAAGCATGACGAGATCAAGGCCTTCCTCGAAGCCGACCTCATCGGCTCTTTCCACAGGACCCACTCCCATGGCATCAGATGGAAGGGGTTCTCACCCGAAGGCGCGCTTGATGGAGTGGACCTATCCACCCCGTCAGAAGAACGCACCAGGTCGCTGCGTCAGGAGATCAACTTCATGGTGGCTCATTCACTGCACCGCCACTCTGAGAGCCTGGTGAACACGTTGGAGCGCGTCGCTCTTCGCGTGATCCAGGAAATCATGAGCCATCGGTACTCTCCGTCGGGACCAGCTCTCGGGACGCATCAAGGAGAGTTGCCACTCCGGTCCCGTCCACCGCTGCCATATGCGTTGGCGGCACCAGCTGAAGTGCCGGCTACACCGGCATTCGTCGTCTACAAGATCGGTGGTGACCCTAGTGACTACCGGTTCTTGGCCGAGGCGCCTAAGGAGATCCCTCAAGGATACGCGTGCACATATGTGCCGGATTGTGGCAACCGGCCACTCTCAAACCAGGCCACAACATCGGGGACTCCGGCGAAAACAGGAGGAGCGTCGGCAACGCAGCTCGAGAAGCGTACGTGGCTAGCTAAATACGCCACCCCGACGAAACTCCAGAGCCCAGCTCCTGCAGTTGGCTCAGAGCTGGAAAAGCAAACATGGCTGGCTAAGTATGCCACCCCGGCTAATCTTCAGAGTGCAACTCCTGCAGCCAGCACAGCGGATCAGATCAGTACCATACTGAGAGACCAGTTCGGCATGGTGCCGAAAAGAAGGGCAATCGGCTATTCCAAGCCGTACCCCGACGAGTACGAGATGATCCCGCTGCCACCTAAATATCGGCTCCCCGACTTCTCCAAATTCAGTGGATCAGATGGCTCCAGCTCCATCGAGCACGTCGGCCGATATTTGGCGCAACTAGGACCGGCTTCAGTGTCGGATCAGCTACGCGTGAGGCTCTTCTCACAGTCCCTCACAGGATCGGCTTTCGGTTGGTACACGTCGCTGCCACCGAACTCAGTCCAGACTTGGAAGCAGTTGGAAGAACAGTTCCATATGCAATACCATTCATAAGCTTCCGAGTCTAGCATTGCCGATCTAGCACAACTACGTCAGAAGCGCGGAGAAACGGTGACAGAATACATCCAGCGCTTCAGGAATCTTAGGAACCGATGTTATTCGGTTCGTATAACCGAAAAGGAAGCGATCGAGTTGGCGTGAGCAGTGCCTTGCAACACAGCTCAAGGACGTGGCCTCCCAAGCGGACTACCCTTCACTAGCACACATGGTGCGAAGCTGTCGGCGTATGAACAGGCGCCACCCGTGATGTCTACCGGGACAAATTCAAGCGCGTGGTTACCATGGTTGACGCAGGCGAGGATGAAGGTGCTACGGGAGACCAAGAAATAGCAGTGGCTGAGTGGGCTCGGGGAGGAACCCCCGTGTCCTGCAAATGGGTAAAGCCACCAGGGCCGCCCAGGGGATTTGATTTTGACGTGACCAAGACGGAGCAAATCTTCGACCTCCTTCTCAAGGAGAAACAGTTGACGATTCCTGAAGGTCTCAAGTTCCCCACGGCGCAAGAGCTGAACGGAAAGCCATACTGCAAATGGCACAACTCGCTCTCCCATGCCACCAACGACCGCAGGGTGTGGCGTCGGCACATCCAAGCGGCGATAGAGAAGGGGCGTCTAATTTTCAACCAAGCACGCCATGAAGGTCGACACCCAACCCTTCCCCGCCGTTAACATGGTGGAAGTCACCTACCCCGAGGGTTGCCAGCCCAGGTCCCTCGTTCAGCATCAACATGGTAGGACCCGGGAACCACTCCGGCAAAGATGGAGATGAGAGCAGACTGCTCTCGCAGCAAGGACACGAGAGGGGCCGCTCCATGCGATCGGCTCCGTCAAGATGGCAAGCGCTACGTCACGGAGGGAGAGGTGAAGAACATAAGATATCAACGACCCCTCTCTGATCACCTCCTCAACAAGTATGTGAGTCGGTATGACCAACGCCGGCGACACGGCGACGATGATGAGAGAGATCGTCTGGCTAGAGAAGCCAGAAGACATCGTCGGCACGATCGCAATGAGGAGGAGCACGAGCGCCGTGCCACGGAAAAGCCAAGGGAGCAAGATGACAACGCCAGGCACTGGGACTGCCCCTTCTTCGGTACACTCGCTGGGATTCGGGAATGAGCCGATTGCCCACAATCGGCAATTGCCCGAATGCAATCGTAAGAAGAAGGAGGCAGCCAACGTGTCCGTGTTCGAGCGCTTAGGGCCTCTCCCACCACAGAGCAAACGCGCTGAGTCCCCTCGCTGGGCAGATCTCGAGGATTCAGAAGACGAGGGACAAGAAGAGGAAGAAGACAGGTGCCACCGTCCGAGGTGGTGCCCTGATGGACTCAGCCGTTCACAAAAGCGCAGGGTTCAGCGATTGCGCGGCTTAGAGGAAGCCGAGAGGTTATACTTGCATACGCTAAGGAAGGCACGACCTGATCTGGCTGCGAAAGTTCAGCGAACCCTGGATGAGGAGGGACTGCCGCAAAGAAAAGAGTGGCGCCCCAAGCAAAGGAAAGCCGATGATGAAACATCGGCTGGCACAAACGTGGTGCTCGTCCTTCCGACGGAGCTTAGTGCTCCACGATTCTACGATGCACTCAAGGTGGACGACAGCAGGCGCATCAAGTCAGAGATTGGGCTGGTTCTATCCACCGGCCTGGACGAGTAGCAAGAGCACGTCAATAAGCAAACGTGGCGAGGCTGATCCTTGCGATCGGCCCCCCAAAAATTTATGAAGGGACATTACAAAACCTTCACCGATCAAGCAACGTGGAGGCCGATTCCAGCAATCGGCCAAAATTATCCTCACCATCTAGTCTGCCTGGGATCAACATTTGGCCCAACAGGGACTACCTAAAGAGCCGATACCATCAATTCTTGACAGAATCGGCTCGGGGGGGCACCTAGATGGGTAAAACATGAGGGTATTAGGTGACACTATCAAATGTGGGGGCCGACACACAAATCGGCCTAAAAATTCAAAAAAATTTGAGCACAGCCGATGCAGCAGACATCGACTCAAGAGGAATAACTGTTACGATCAGAGGGTCAGTGGAGCACGAAGGGAGATTTTAATGGAAGAGCTCCTCAATGGAGTAGTTTAAGGGCTCGGATCCTCTCTTCAAGAAAAATGCCAAGAGCAGCCTGGACGTGCAGATCAGGTCAAGGATGGATTGCATTAGATCCGCCAAAGGAAAGGAGCCGATCTGACTAGCAAGGCGCTAGAAGCGGACTGAAGAAACTCGGGGGGCAGCTCACCTTGAAGGCTCTCTGCTCTGGGAAACCGATTTATGTGCAAATCGGCTGGCTCTGCATGATCAAGCCCAGGCACATTCAGCTAATTTGCGCATCCTCATCTCTGTTTTGCCTTGGCTAAGACTCGGGGGGCAATAGGCCTGGTAGATGCTCTATTGAGGGGCCGATTGGGGTACCATCGGCTAATCTTTCGTCGCAACCTTCTTCGCAAAATGATGAGCGCTCGCTGAGGAGGATCGCTGAAACCGGTGGGGGGAATTTTAAGGGCTCTCCTGGAAATCCCACAGTATCTTCCGAAAAGAGAATCATCAGTTGAAGGATGGAAGGGTAAATGTCGAAGGACCGATGCGTTGCTATCGGCTCGTTACGCATTGGCAAAGGGGACGAATCGGCAAGATCAGTATGAGAGGAAATCGGCTAAGATAAGCTAAAAGGAATCGGCAAAATCAGATTGGGGAAAGTTCTTCATTGAGAGATTTCTTACATAGAAGAGCTGATTGCTCTCAAAAGGGAGTACTAAGGGGATACATTACCCCGTCTACTTCTACTGATCCTATGCTAAGGGCCCTATCTACGGGCCGTTGCTGCCCTCGTCGTCGCCGTCATCGCCGCTGTCAGCGCTGCTCCCGGCCGGCTCGTCGTCGCTGCTCCAGCGGCCGCCGGCAGGACCTTCGTTGTCCTCATCTTCCTCGTCGTCGTCGTCGTCGTCGCTGTCGAAGTCACTCAGATTCCCCGGCCAGGGGCGATGGCGCTTGGCCGGCGGCTCGTCGAGGGAGCTGTCGTCGTCGTCGTCCTCCTCTTCCTCCTCCTTCACCTCCTCGGAGGTGGTGAAGTCGTCCCAGGAGAAGCGATCGTCATCGCTCTCCTCCTCCGATTCCCCATCGGCGAGGAAGCGGAGGTCACTCTCCCCGTCCGTCGAGGATTTGTCGTCCTCCGACCAGAGGGAGAAGTCATGGCTAGACTCCTCCCCGGCCTCGATGGTGCGGCGGATGTTGGCCGCGTGGACCTCCGCCGGGTTCGGCTCCGGCGTCGGCTCGCGAGACGAAGAGGACTGGGTGGAAAGATCCGATGAAGCAGAGGAGGAAGAAGACATGGTGGCACGGGAGGATTTTGTGGGTGCTAATGCGAGGAAGATGAAGGAGGAGTAAGCCGTTTAGAACGGCTAAATATAAGAGATATGAGGGAGATTTAATGCCACGGCAGTTTCCGAGGAGGTGATGCCTAACAGGAAAATTTGTCAGACGCTTGGAGAAGTGGAAGGGGCAAGGCATCATGATGAAGGATTCTGCGGTGATTTCTGCCCTGCCACGACATGACCCGACGAAGGAAGAGCGTAATGATTTTGGAAATGTCATTTCCAAAACCAGGGGGGCATGTGTTATCACCAGAATTTGACCGAGTCAGAGGTGGGCCGCGATCAAGATGGACGTGAAGATTGAACATGGAAGAAATACGTGAATCGGCCTTTTATACCAAGTTGGGCTAAACTGCCCATGTATCTGTAACATATTAGATCGCATCTTAGTTTAGAAGTTAGAGTTTTACCCGTGCACGGTTTGGTGCACGCCCACATTAGAAAGTCCCCGGACTATAAATATGTATCTAGGGTTTATGGAATAAAACAACAACCAACGTTCAACACAAACCAATCTCGGCGCATCGCCACCCCTTCGTCTCGAGGGTTTCTCCGGTAAGCACCATGCTGCCTAGATCGCATCTTGCGATCTAGGCAACGACGAGCCTGCCTACGTTGTTCATGCGTTGCTCGTGCTCGAAGCCTTTTGATGGCGAGCAACGTAGTTATCATAGATGTGTTAGGGTTAGCATTGTTCTTAGTATCATATGCTCGTCGTAGTGCAACCCTTGCGCATCTAGCCGTCCCCGTACCTCATCATGGGTGCAGGGGCGGCACCCGCTTGATCATTATTTAGTAGATCTGATCCGTTACGGTTGCTCCTTGATTCATCAAGGATTAGTTTAACATCCGCAATAGTTAGGCCTTACAAAGGGTTGGAGGATCCGGCGGCGTGTAGGGTGTAGTCTGCTGGCCCTAGACAGGACGTTCCGAGGATCAACTTCGTGTTGGTTTTTTAGGCCTTGTCTAGGATTGGCTTACGATCACCGTGTGCGAGCGCTAGGCCCAATCGTGAGTAGGATGATCCGATTATGCGGTGAAAACCCTAAATCGTCGTAGATCTCATATGCTTTATCTTGATCAAGCAGGACCACCATATATTCGGCCACCTTGGACGAATCATGGGTGGATCGGCTCCATGAGCCGATTCACGAGATAACCCGAGAGCCGATCGAGGCTCGTATTTAACGTGTACGTGTGTGCCCTGCAGGAAACTAAGCGAGGCATCATCCACACCTTCCCGACCGAGGTATAGGTCGGGTGGCACGCCCTTGCAATTTGCATCGGCGCGCGACCAGGAGGCTTTGCGGGCCGTCGCTCTGAGGGACTGGGGCCAGCCGCAGCCCTAGTTGTTCCCGGCTCTACGGTGTTGACCAGTCGTTGCCCGCCGGTGGGTTTCTGACGTCAACAGAAGCAGAACCACCGCCTCTATGTCGATCTGCCAAAGACGGCGCCATCGAGGATCTTTCCCTCTTCTCCACCACCATGGTGGCCAGGAGGGGAGAGGTCCGGGTCAGCATCATCCAGATCGAGAGAGAAGCCCATGAGCTTTATTGAGGGGGTTGTGGTAGCGCCGCTGCCCTCCGCCTCCGGCTCCGACCATCGGAGCGCCGCGGTCAGCAGCAAAGCGACCACAAGCCACCGGGAGTAGCTCGATCTCCGCTGTGGCTAGACCCCCATGGGCATAACGCCATTCTCCACAGGGGTAAAACTAAGAACTAAGCTAGATCTAGGCCTACAGCTAACCCTATCTACTCCGGTGCCCTTCCTCAACCAACTCTGGCCGGCTATTCCGGCGGAGGAGGCCTTGGAGAGGCCCGGCCGACGGAGGTCGACCCTCAACTTACTGTAGGGTGGAGAGAGGGGAAGGGGGAAATGAGAGCCTTTAGCTTCTGCCATTGTTACATCACTCAAAGAGTTGAAGATTCCGCATGCAGCTCCAAGAGCATATTCAACAATACGACGTTGCTTTGAGCGTTTGCATCTCCACTTGATCCCATATAGCATCCGGGAAAAACATTAAATTTAGGGCATCTCCAGCGACCGTTTTCGTCCGCCGTGACCGGAAATGCGTCTGGCACCACCTCCAGCAGGGCGACGCAAAGTGATCGGGCCGTCCGCGGAGACGCAAACCTGGCCCAATATATATGCGCCTCGGATGCGCCTCTTTGGACGCTCCGCGGACGCGAAAAGTGTCCGCTCTAGCGGACGTTTCGTCGGGCCCGCCTGGCAGCGACCCTGCGTCGATGCGTCTTCTCAAACGCGCCAGCGACTGCATGCGTGTCCCCACTGGCGCCGCTGCGTCGCTTCGGTGGTCTGCGCCACGTTAATGGCGATGCCTCGGCTGCCGAGCGGCCGCAGCCCACCTCTGCCAACCACGTTAATGGCGACACCACACGTCCCACGGCCACCGCATGCCTCCAGCCTATATAAAGGGGGTGCACGTTCTTCTTTCTCATCCACTCCTCCAAAGAAACCCTAGCCGCCACAAAGCTCGACCGTAGGGCCGCCTAGGTGTTCCTGCGATGGAGCCAGGCCCGCAAGGAAGTCCATGGCCGGTCCTGGTGGCCGGCGAGGCGGTCGAGGCCGCGGCCCTGGGCGCCCCCGTGGCCAGGGCAGGGGCCGCCATGGTGGAGCAGCTACGGCCCCACGCTCGTTGTCGCCTGCGCCCTCCTCGTCCTCGCAGGAGGAGTGCTGCTTCGAGTTCCTCCTTCGCATCGACAACGACCCACTCGGCATCAAGCGGCTCCCGGACAAGTTCACCGAGTTCGTCGATGGCGTCGAGCCGGCGCATTTGCAGCTACGGGAGGCCAGCTGCAACTTCTGCCGCTGGACCGTGGAGGTCTTGTTCGACGGGCAGGGCAAGATGTACCTGCACACGGGGTGGGACAATTTCGCCCGTGACCTCGCGCTCGAGCCTGGCTGCCATCTCACCTTCCTCTACGAGAGGGCGGTGAGATGATCGTCAAGGTGTTCGACGACACAGCCTGCCGCAGGCACTACCACATCGGCGAATCCGACTCGGACACCGATATTTAGAACTTCGAGTGTTCCTTCTTTGCAGCGAATCTGGCTATGGGTCAGACGAAGCCAGTAGTGTAGGTCTCTGTCAGTTCTTCCTCGGTAGAACCAACAAGGGCACCGTCTCCTCCCGCTGGATTTTCCAGTTTGGGTGATTAGGTGTGCCCTCGAATGTTCTTTCTTGGCAGCGAACATACGGAAATCAACACAACTGGTTTTTTTTAAATGTTATATTTTTGTCAACCATGGTTCAAACTATGTGTTAGTTTGCGTAAACCATGTTCCAAACTATAGTTTGTGTAAAATCATGTTTTAATATGTAATATTTGGAACTATGTTTAAATGGAGAAGAGGGAAAAAAACAAGAAAAAAATGCATCGCCCCGCTGGAGCTAACCCCAGACGCAAACAGACGCGTGGACAAAAACGGACATTTTACCGTCCGCGGCGTGACGCAAACGGACACGCGCGGATAATGAAATGGGTCGCGCCGCTGGAGTTGCCCTTAACCCAAAACACTCAAATTCATTCAAATGTATTATATACAAGGAAGGGCGTGGCGCAGCACTAGTGCAAACATGGCCTTTTGCACCGGTTTTTAAAGGCCATATGCACCGGATGGCCAACCGGTGCAAACCATCCGGTGCAAAAGGCCCCCCCTTTTGCACCGGTTGCATTACGAACCGGTGCTAAAGGGGTCTCCACGTGGCCGGCTGTGGGGCGCTCGGCGGGGAAGCTTTTGCACCGGTTCGTAATACGAACCGGTGCAAAAGGGTTGGGCCGCGGCAGCGTTTTAGTGCAATTCCCTGCCGCGGCAGTCTGCCGCGGCAGGGAGTGCACTAAACGCTGCCGCGGCAGAGACTCTGCCCCATTCGAAACACGGTATAATATTAATGCAGACAATTCAAATATATATATATATAGGAAACCATTATATTACATATATCGATCAAAGTGACACACGTTCATGCATATATATATATGTCTACATCAACTTTGATACTGGATGTCGGCCACATAGTGTTCTCCGTCTGGAGCTAAGACTTGCTCAACTAAGAATCCCGCCATCTCTTCTTGAATTGCTCGTACACGCTCGGTTGCTAGAAGAGCGTCCCGCAACCGTTCGATCTAATCATTTCAAGAAGGTACGGTGGTCAATATATATGTGTGTGTATGTGAATGAAACAGAAGGTGATAAAATAAAGTCATGAATGTTGTTTACTTACATCAAGTTGTTCCAAAATGTCCCTCTTATGGTGGGTATTACGGCGGATGAACTCGCAAACGTAATACCCGCATAAATTATTCCCGTCCTCCTGCCTCAAGCACTTTACGAGAACAAAATTCAATCAAAATAATATATATATATATAATCAAGGATGATAATAATGGTATTGAAACTAGAATCATCAAAGAGATGCGCGGCCTAGCCAGTATTACTTACCGGTACATGTTTTATTCGAAGTTCTTTATTCTTTAAACCCGGAGACTTGTTGGTGAACCGTTTCCAAGCCTTGAGGAGGATATCAGCCATGTCCCCCCACGCCTCAAGGGGTTTACTCTTCGAGTCCATGACTTCTACTATCCCGGTGTCGGGTTCAATGACTAGCGGGATATAGTGAAACCTGCGGACACACATATATATGCATAACTCATCAATTACACTTAACACATGGAGTAAGCGAAAAAGATTTAATGTGTGAAGACAGTAACACTCACGAGAAGTTGTAAGGAAATAGTATTGCCCTTTTGTATGAGTTTTTCCTTAAGACATATACCAAGTTATTCTCTGTGTCCCTGGGAGAGTTGTGGACAGTATACCCATTCACGGTATATGGGTCAACGAACCCAAGATCATAGATTTGCCCCTTGCGGCATTCGCGGATCTTCATTCGCATAATACAATGAGAGTATGGTTATATGCATGCAATGGACGAGCCGCGGTAGAGACTTAATTACATAAATAATACTTACAGACAGTAGGCACTCAGCAGAGATTTGTCGAGGGCGTCTTGGTTGAATAACTGAAATAATTCACAAAATTCGATGTTCATCACGTTATTTCGCCCGTAGTGCTCATCTGTGATTGCCACCATGATCCAGTTCTTACCATCCTTACATTTTTCCATGTACCAATTATGCGGTCTTCGCGATTGCGTTGATAGATTAGGCAACTCCTCGGCTCGACAAGAGGTTGCCCGTACTTGTCTTGGTATGCTATTTGGACATCATCACCCGTACTTGTAAGGAATTCTGCATCGATGCGGCTTAAGTACTCGGGAATACTCATACCGACCGCATCTGCCTCATCTTTGTATAGTCTTACCATCTCCGGATCAAAGCACGCTTGTGACATCGGGATACACTTGGAGCGGGGGCACGAGTTTTACTGGTTTCCAAGCGAGGGAACTGGTTTCCCTTCTACCTTACTTTTTCCCACCGATCTCTTGCTGACACATTTGACTTGCGAATAGACCGGTCATAGTTCGATGAAAGACTTGGCTCAGGTTGATGAAGGTTCTTCAGCAGTTTCAACTTCTTTTCCAGAGATATAGCTGGCTCCGGCTCAAGTCGGGGCTTTTTCAATTTCAACATTTGTTGCTTGTGTTGTTCAGCTGCGATCTTGGCATTTTCCTCAAGCTGTATAGTCATAAGGTCTCTTGGGAGGAACCTTAGGCACTCTTGGGAGGGGCTCTTGTTTGCGTCTCGGTGATGCGTTACGACTCAGGCTGTGTCGTAGCGGACCGCCTAATTTTGCTCTTAGACTTGGGCTGCGGCGGCGGAGAAGGCTCACGCGGCGGCGGAGAAGGCTCACGCGTCGGCGGGGAAGGCTCACGCGCCGGCGGGAAGGCTCACGCACCGGAGACGGCTGCATCGGTGGAGAATGCTTGCCTCGGTGGAGACCTTGTTGGCGCCTTCCAACCCGGAATCACAATGAATTCTTTTCGCCATAGAACTGTAGTGTTCTTGGCTTCTCCCAGCTCTAGCAAATCCCCTTCACCGGCTGGGTGGTCAAGCCTCAGCGGCCCATACCCATCCATAACTTGATCCACCCCGGCAACAGCGTAGCCAGGTGGAACCGGCTTGAAGTGGTATCTTTGATCGGATGCGGCGGTAAGACATAGCCGACCGCCGCCTTGAGCGTTAAGTAGCCCATCGTTTGGAAATGTAGCTCACAAGGTGTAGACTCCGTGATAAAGTCCACGGGGTAGAGATCAAGATCCATCCGCGGTTCCACGGGGGAGGGAGGAGCCATCTGCGGATCCACATGTGCATCATCACCGGGCAGCTCCGTGGAAGCCACGCGTCGCTTTTCCGCCGAGATCCCTGGCCGGTAGCATCGAATGCAACTTCTTATATCTGCGGATTAGGTTGAGGTTGGGTGAGCTGTGGTCGAGCTCGACATTATCATCCTCACTTGCTCCTCTAGCTTAGCAACGCGTTCGTGAACCACATCCTTTTGCCTCCGACGGCTTCTATCGGGATATTTCTTCGTTTACGCGGAAACCCAATACACCACGGCTTGCCACCTGATGTGGTTCGTGTTCGTCCTGAGTGTTCAGGATTCCCAAGGGCGCGTGTGAGCTAGTCCTTCTCTCTTTCGGGACGGAACTTCCCCTCTTCAACTTCCTTTGCAACATTTCTAAAGGCTTCGAATGGGAAGTGGGTTTTCCTTATGTCTTTGTGTATATATGCATAACCCTTGTGCGTCCAACGTGCCCCCATGCGCGTAAAACCAATCCCTTGACCGCTGGTTCCATTTCGGTACCTCCGGTCGGATCCCCTTTTTAATTAGCTCGTTCTCCCATTTCTCCCACTTAGGCCTGCCAGCATTGTAGCCTCCTCGCCCCATGGTATGGAAGTACATCTTATTAGAAGCATTTTTCGTATTGGTGTCAGACCTTTTCTTTGCCTTGTCCGATTTCTTTAACTTCACAAATTCCTCCCAGTGGTCTTTTATCTTCTCATAGGGGCCTTTGAAATCAGGAGTCTTCCCTTTCTTGACAAAGAAGTCTGTCCAATTTCTTCTTGTAGTCGTTGAACTATACTTGCCATCTTCTTAAGAGCCCACTTCTTAACTCTTCGTTGTACGCTATTCAGCTCGGGATCCTCGGGGTCCGGCCTGTCATTCTCACTATCGTAGTCGGTTGGCTCCGGAAAGATGAAATTTATCAGCGGCTTCCTAAACATCACACTTTTTAATCTCATGTCGACATAAGTAACTCCTTCGCCCCCTTTACGGTGTTTCTTCCATTCTTGAGTGGTGATCGGGACGGTGTCCCTAACAACAACTCCACATTGACTTACAAACTTTTTTGCGAACTTCTTGGGAGAAATCGGTTCGCCATCTATCGCGATTTCCGTGATGGTGCACCTTTCATGGTCTTCCATCTTTACTGGCCGCGCCTCGTTTAGTTACGCCGTAGAGTTTGTTGATCGGGAGGTCTAAAAGAAGAAACAACGTTAATACATGTATATGCACAAATGCGGAGGCTTGGTTAATTAATATATATACACCTCGGCGGCGTCGTGAGCTTCTCCCTCGCGGTCGTCACCTTCTCCCTCACCGGAGCCGTCTCCACGGTTGTCTTGCTCATCTTCCTCACCGGAGGCGTCTCCACGGGTTCGCTCGTCTCCCTCGCCGGATTGGTTTAGGTAAAGAGAGGTGATATCCTCATCATCACGGATAATCTCCTCGACCATGTATTCTTTTTCTAGGTCTCGTTCCATATTTTCTGCAAAGACTTACAAGTTATTCTAATGCTATAAACACAACGAAGCAGTAATTAACCAAGATAATGATATAAATAAATAATCAAATATTAGAGTTACACATATATATAAGTGCAAATAAAGGATAATGCTGAATACATAATCAAAGATCTGAGTTACACATATAGCTCGATCGGTCCCTAATACATCACACTACAAGCTCTCAACGGCGCCGACCGGGTCCCGAGCCGCGCCGGGTGAACACCCAAAGCCACGGAACAGTAACGGGAGCATAGCTAACATGAGATCCCTGCATAACTGACCATCCGGTCCTATACATGGTGTCTAACGCATACATGTAACGGCGAACGTGCTCATCCTCTGCTGCAATGCGCTGAGCTACCACCTCCGGCGGGGCCGGCTCCCTCTGAAACGAACGTGGCCCATAAGACCTCCACCGAGAGAATATCCGGGTCGACGACGGGACCCGGATTCCGCACCAAGGTGCGCGCCCCGGAAGATAACACCTCCCAGTGCCACCCCGGCGGAGCCCAGTCCCGAACTTCCCCCAACTTCCGCAACTCCTCTAAAATTGTCCTAGCTCCAGGACGCGGCGGGCGCGGCATCGTATGCAAACTAATATTGAATTTGAATAAATTACTTATGAATATATATATATCTTAGTAACAAATACTACTATTTTTAAATTTGTCTAACATATATTTTGTCTAACATATATTTTCTAACTACAATTTTCTAACATTTTTATCTAACATATTATAAATTCTAAATTCTAAATTTCTAAATTTCACTACTATTTCTGAGATTCTAAGATTTATCTAACATATTTTAAATTCTAAATTTCTATATTTCACTACAATTTTGTAACATTTTTATCTAACATATTCTATATTCTAAATTCTAACAAATATTTTCTAACTACAATTTGTCTAACATATATTTTCTAACATATATTTTCTAAGATATATTTTCTAACTACAATTTTCTAACATATATTTTCTAACTACAATTTTCTAACATATATTTTCTAACTACAATTTTCTAACTACAATTTTCTAACTACAATTTTCTATATCTTAGTAAAAAAATTTGTCTAACATATATTTTCTAACTACAATTTTCTACATTTTTATCTAACATATTATAAATTCTATATTCTAAATTCTAACAAATATTTTCTAACTACAATTTTCTAAATAGATCTAACTAAAATTTATCTAACTTATATTTCTAAATTTAACTACTAAATTTTCTAACTAATTAAAACAAAAAAAAAGGAAAAGACGGCCGGGGCTCACCTCTAGCCGCGGCTGCCGGCCGGAGCGGGGCGGCGGTTGGCGGCGCGGGCGGGGGCGGCGGCCGCGCGAGCGGGGCGCGGCGCGGGCGCGCGGGCCGGGGCGGGGGCGGCGCGGGCGCGCGGGCCGGGCGGGGCGGCGCGGGCGCGCGGACGCCGGAGGAGAGGCGGCGGCGGCGCGGGCGGGCGCGGGAGGCGGCGGCGCGGGCGGCGGCGGCGCGGGCGGGCGGGGGAGGCGCGGTCGACGGCGGCGGCGCGGGCGGGCGAAATTTTGGCAGAGTCTCCCCTGTAATTTGGTCCTCGCGCGAATGGAGAAGAAAGGGCGCGCGCGGAATTTATGCACAGGGCCTTTTGCACCGGTTGTTGGCTCGAACCGGTGCAAAAGACCCTTTTGCACCGGTTCGAGCCAACAACCGGTGCAAAAGGTCCCTTTTTCACCGCCTTTTGTATTTTCCCGCCATTTATTTTTCGTGTTTCGCGTGGGATAGGTTCCCGCCACGACGCGCGCGTGGTAGGTTCCCGTCAAACGACGCCGCGCGGGATATTTTCCCGCCACGACGCGAGGGATGTTTTCCCTCCACGACGCAAGCGGCGCGTGGTATATTTTCCCGCCACGACGCAAACGGCGCGGGATATTTTCCCTCCACGGCGCCGCGCGGGATATTTTCCCTCTATAAATAGTACGTCCCCGTCTCTCCCACTTCGATCATCACCAAACCCTAGGCCATTGCACAATGCCCCCAAAGCCGCACCCGCCGCCGGTGGAGGTGGACCCGCAGCTCACGGAGATAGAGGAGTGGGAGGAGCTGCAGCGGCAGGAGGCGGCAGCAAGGAGGGCAGCAGAGGATGAGGTGGACCCGCAGCTTGCAGAGATAGAGGAGTGGGAGGAGGCGGCGCTAGCGGCTACCATAGAAGCATTTGAGAGGCAGAGTCTCCAGGAGCTGCATAAGCGGCCGCGTGTGGCGGATCTGGATAGTGAGGAGATGTATAAGCGTCGTCGTGAGGAGGAGCTGCGGCAGGAGGCGGCAGCCAGGAGGGCAGCAACGGATGCGCGGAAGAACTAGTAGAAGTTGTTATTATTTTAGTTTAAATTTAGTTAATGTTAAATTTCAATAAAGTCGTTGTCGTTGTTTTAGTTTAAGTTTAGTTAACGTATCTTGTTAAATTTCAATAAAGTCGTTGTCTTTAGTTTATATACCCCTTTTATCCCGGTTCCCGGCTTGAACCGGTGCTAAAGATGGTGGATTTGATTATATACCCCTTTTATCCCGGTTCCTGGCTGAAACCGGTGCTAAAGATGGGGGCTAAATCTGGGGAGGCTTATCCGGTGTTTGCCTTATCCGGGGTGGCCTCATCCGGGGGGGCTTATCCGGAGGCACATTGCTATATATAGCCCCCTCCGGGGAGAGTAGAGAGAGCAGCCTGAGAGGCAACGACCAAGAAGGAAAGAGCCTCTCCGGCGAAGCTTCTCGAAGATGTCTTAGATGGCTGGCCGTCTTAGACATCTTCGGAAGCTTTGCCCGAGTAACTCTTCCCGCAAGTCCCGCTCGGAAGCTGCTAGTATACACCCAACAACCAGTAGCTCAGGGTAAGGAGGGCTTCCGGGAGCTTTTCGAAGGAAAGAGCCTCTCCGGCGAAGCTTCTCGAAGATGTCTTAGATGGCTGGCCGTCTTAGACATCTTCGGAAGCTTTGCCCGAGTAACTCTTCCCGCAAGTCCCGCTCGGAAGCTGCTAGTATACACCCAACAACCGAGTAGCTCGGGGTAAGGAGGGCTTCCGGGAGCTTTTCGAAGGAAAAAGCCTCTCCGGCGAAGCTTCTCGAAGATGTCTTAGATGGCTGGCCGTCTTAGACATCTTCGGAAGCTTGCCCGAGTAACTCTTCCCGCAAGTCCCGCTCGGAAGCTGCTAGTATATATACACCCAACAACCAGTACTTCAGGGTAATTAAAGAGGGCTTCCGGGAGCTTCTCGAAGGAAAGAGCATTTAGTTCAAACGACCAATGTTACTGATACATATCACAACAAACGCTTCACAATATGAGCTCATCAAGGTACAGGATAATAATTAATACATTATGATCGCTTTGACCGTAACCATGGAGTATCTTCAGCATTTAACGCGATGGTTGGATCAATGTTCACTCTGAAGGGCGGAATTTCAGCAAACTTATTATAATCTTCTGACATGTCTCGTCTTGTCCTCGACTCCCACGATGGTTCTTTTCCCCGAAAGAACTATGTGACGCTTTGGCTCATCGGATGAGCTCGTTTCCTTATGTTTTCTTTTCTTCGGTCCGGAGGACATGTCCTTCACATAGAAAACCTGAGCCACATCATTGGCTAGGACGAATGGTTCGTCTCTCGTAACCAAGATTGTTGAGATCCACCGTTGTTATTCCGTACAGCTGGTCTACCTTTACCCCTTTTCCATCAAGCTTGAACCATTTGCACCGAAACAAAGGGATCTTAAAATAAGGTCCATAGTCAAGTTCCCATATCTCCTCTATGTAACCATAATATGTGTCCTTTTCCCCACTCGTTAGTGTTTGTTGCATCAATGCGGACACCTACTGTTTTGGTTGGTGCTCTTTTTATCTTGGGCGAACGTGTAGAAGGTATTTCCATTTATCTCGTACCCCTGGAAAGTCAGTATAGTCGAAGATGGTGACCCGGCCAACAAGTACAATTGATCATCAATGGCGTTGTTATTCATGAGATGTGTTCGGAGCCAACCGCCGAATGTCTGCATATGTTTATGTGTAATCCAGTCTTCGGACTGCCCGGATATTCGGAGTGTACAATATTCTTGTGATCGGTGATATACGGGGCCACCAAGGTGGAACTTTGTAGAACTGTGTAGTGTGCTTGAGTGAAAGAAATGCCGTCCCTACATATCATTGATTTCCTTCCTAGCGTGCCTTTTCCACTTAGTCGCCCCTCATGTCGCGATTCGGGGACACCAATCGACTTAAGGTCGGGAATAAAGTCAACACGTGAACTCGATGACCTCCTCTCGTTCCATAGCCCTTGGAGATGCTTCCTTCGGCCTAGCACGGTTATGAACATATTTCTTTAAGACCCCCATAAACCTCTCGAAGGGGAACATATTGTGTAGAAAGACAGGACCGAGGATGGCAATCTCTTCGACAAGGTGAACCGGGAGATGTGTTATAATATTGAAGAAAGATGGTGGAAACACCAACTCAAAGCTAACAAGACATTGCACCACATCCTTCTGTAACCTTGGAAGACTAGCTGGATCGATTACCTTCTGAGATATTGCATTAAGGAATGCACATAGCTTCACAATGGGTATTCGAACATTTTCCGGCGTAAGCCCCTCGGTGCAACCGGAAGCATCTGCGTCATAATAATGTGGCAGTCATGCGACTTCGGGTTTTGGAATTTTTTCTCCGCCATATTTATAATTCCCTTTATATTTGATGAGAATCCAGACGGCACCTTGATACTCGTAAAGGACTTCAAAAAAGATTTCCTTCTCTGCTTTGGTAAGAGCGTAGCTGCCAGGACTTAAGCGACTCCCCGTATCCGTCTTGTAATCCTCGTTCTTGCTTGTTCTTTGGGACTTTCATACGATACTTGGTCCTCCCTTGCTTCTGGTGTATCTTTTGTCTGCCCATACACGCCTAAGAAGCCTAGCAGGTTCACGCAAAGATTCTTCGTCACATGCATCACGTCGATTGAAGAGCGGACCTCTAGGACTTTCCAATAGGGTAGATCCCAAAATATAGATTTTTTCTTCCACATGGGTGCGTGTCCGGTAACAACCTCTTTGGGAACAGATTTTTTCTTTGAAGCCTTTTTTTGGGAACAGATTGGCCGCCAAGACCCTTTCCAAATATTACTTTTATGTCCTTGACCATATCAAGTAAAGCATCACCGTACGGAGTTCGAGCTTCTCCGGTGATCCGCCTCACCTCCGAAATGATTGCCTTTCTTTCCGACGGGGTGCCTCTTTGGAAGAAATCGACGATGCCCCGTGTACACAACCTTCTTACATTTCTTCAAATAAGCACCTTCGGTCTCATCTAAGCGAGTGCGTGCATGCATTGTATCCCTTGTTTGTCCGTCCCGAAAGGTTACTAAGAGCAGAGCCAATCATTGATGGTCACGAAAAGCAACGCTCGTAGGTTGAATGACTCCTGTTTGTACTCATCCCATGCAAGAACACCTGGTTTGCTCCACAAGCCGTAAGAGTTCTTCAAATAATGGCCGTAGGTAAACATCAATGTCGTTGCCGGGTTGCTTTGGGCCTTGGATGAGCACTCGGCATCATAATGAACTTCCGCTTCATGCACAACCAAGGCGGAAGGTTATAGATACATAGAGTTACGGGCCAGGTGCTATGACCGCAGCTCTGCTCCCCAAAACGATTCATTCCATCCGTACTTAGACCAAACCTTAAGTTCCTCGCGTCATCCGCAAAGTCCGGGAACTCTCTATCGATTTTCCTCCACTGCGACCCATCGGCGGGGTGTCTCGGCTTCTCGTCTTTCTTACGGTCTTCTTTGTGCCATCGCAACAACATGGCATGCTCTTTATTTCTGAACGAGACGTTTCAACCGCGGTATTATAGGAGCATACCACATAACCTTGGCGGGAACCCTCTTCCTAGGGGCTCGCCCTCAACATCACCGGGGTCATCTCGCTCTGATCTTATACCGTAGTGCATTGCATACCGGACATTTTTCCAAATTTTCGTACTCAAGGCGGTAGAGGATGCGATCATTAATGCATGCATGTATCTTCAGCACCTCTAATCCTAGAGGGCAGAGAACCTTCTTTGCTTCGTACGTACCTGTCGGGCAATTCGTTATCCTTTGGAAACCTCCTCTTCATTATTTTCGGTAACTTCTCAAATGACTTGTCACATATACCAGCCTCGCCTTCCATTGCAGCAACTCCGATGTGGCACCGAGCTTTGTGTTGCCATCTTCGCAATTTGGGTATAATTTGTTTTTGTGATCATCTAACATGCCCTTTAACTTTCGCTTCTCGTTTTCAGTTTACGCATCTCTGTGTGCATCGGCGATGGCCCGACGAAGATCATCATCAACGGGCTCATCCGATGCCTCTTCATCTTGATCACCTCCACCTGCCTCCTCATCTTCATCATGCCCCGTTGCGGTATCACCGTAGTTAGGGTACATATCATCATCCTCTTCTTCTTCGTCGTCGTCTTCCATCATAACCCCTCTTTCTCCATGCTTGGTCCAACAATTATAGCTGGGCATGAAACCTTTCCAAAGCAGGTGGGAGTGAATGACTTGCCATTCAGGGTATTGCTTTAAGTTCCAGGCAATCAACACATGGACAACATATATAACCATCCGCCAGTGGGTTTTCCTCAGCCACACGGAAAAATTCTTTCAGGCCCGAAGTGAACTCGGGCAGACGTCGGTCAACGTACATCCATTGCCGCCGGTTCATCTACATCAAATAATTAAGTTTATCAAAAAACCATTACAAAACATCATAATATATATATATATATATAGTGGATATTAGCACCGTACAAATGAAAGGATAAAGTTGTTTAACCTTGATTGAGGAGAGAAAGAAAGAGGAGAAAGCTTAAGTGTCGCTCCGGCACCTCATCTCATTTTTGTTTTGTGTAAAATCAAGCGGCATCATTCTCTCAGACATTTCATCGAGCACCTTGTGTGCATGCCAAAGAAATGCAAGGTAGCACTCAACACACACACCTTTCTCCTAGAAAAAGTGAAGTTGTGAATTGGCTGGTTGGAGGTGAGCTGATATAAGGGCTGGGGACCTTTTGCACCGGTTCGTGTTACAAACCGGTGCAAATGAGCTATCTTTTGCACCGGTTTGTAACACGAACCGGTGCAAAAGGTTCCTCGGCTGACACGTGCCTAGCGACAAACCTTTTGCACCGGTTTGTGTTACGAACCGGTGCAAAAGATATCTCATTTGCACCGGTTTGTAACACGAACCGGTGCAAAAGGTCCCTCGGCTGGCTGCTCCCCACGAACCGGTGCTAATGACCCCCTTTAGCACCGGTTCGTGCCAAATCCGGTGCAAAAGCCATCTGGGGCAAAAAAAGAAAGCCCTTGTTTCTACTAGTGCAGGTTGTACCCTTGCTGTATACATTGCGGTAGATGTAGTTTACAATGCAGGGAGGCACGTATTTTGGTCTTGTCACATAGAAACTAAACATCAAGGTTTATCTTTAACCGACAACTGCAGCAAGAAAGAGGTGGAAAGCACTTCTTTTTTAGGTTATGAAGCCCGATGTGCTAGCGCTTGTGACCCAAGCCTGATGTGACTGACTAATAAGAAAGTGATAGGAGTCGTGCTCGGCTTTCTTTCTTTTTTCACCAAGTGGCCATATACTTAATATATATTTACCTAGTATTTGTGGAGGTAAAATGTAGAAAATCTGAAAAAAAATACACCGCAAAATGATCTAGAAAAGGAAGAGGTAGCTGCGCGCTGCACCTAATGGAAATAAGTTAATCAGTCGAATAAATTACTTTAGTCCTTACAGATCAATCGAGAAATCTGAAAATACACTGATTTGGTGCTTATAGATATAACAACAAAGGCTCGTTAATCTCCCGTCGCGTCCTACAAAGTGTCGCCCAAAGGCTTTTAAGACGCGCCGGATAAAAAAATGTTCTCAGCCACGTCCCCCAAAAGCTCTTTTTGTCCGGCGTAGCCCGATACGGTGTCCGGCGACCAGAGCCCGTCCCCGCTACATGGGACGCTCGGGGCATGCCGGACACACCGAAATGCGAGGCGGGGCGTGGCGGGACCGATGCGTCAGCGACTCACGGACGGACACTCAACCGCCTCCTACCTAGGGACGATGCAGTTGCCAGGAAGTGGAACCGTCGTATTGGCAACCGCGTTGATCGACGCGCGAACCTCCCGAATGGAGCGCGAACTCTGCGGAAGAGCAACCGCCGGTCTCTTCGATATCCGCGCCGCCATTCATCCCTGCTCAATAAGACCCGTACGTAGGCGCTTTCAGATCTTCAACCAGCCGCCATTCATCCAAGTTCTCATGATGAGCGACCTCTCTGGACTTCCATCAGACACCGACAGCGAGGGCAAGTCTTCAGGATGGCGCCATTGGTGGGACAGAGTCCGGAAGCCCAGCAGCGGCGGTGATTCCCCGCCGCAGGACAGCGGCGAGGAATGGGAGGCCGGGGAGGAGGAGGAGGAGGAGGCCGAGGCCGGGGCCGAGGAGGAGGAGGCCGAGGCCGGGGCTGAGGAGGAGGAGGAGGAGGAGGAGGAAGAGGCTGAGGAGGTGGCGGCGGCCCGTGCGAAGGCGGAGGCGAAAGCGCAGCCGAAAGAGCAGCCGGCGAGCTCCGTCGACGACGAGGAGGACACAAGTTCCTCCGATGCGTCGGATGACACCGCCTCTTCAAAAGAGGTGAGGATTGATGCGCGTAGATGTACACGTCCGTTGGGAACCCCAAGAGGAGGGTGTGATGCGCACAGCAGCAAGTTTTCCCTCAGAAAGAAACCAAGGTTATCGAACCAGTAGGAGCCAAGAAGCACGTGAAGGTTGTTGGTGGAGGAGTGTAGTGCGGCGCAACACCAGTGAAACCGGCGCCAACGTGGAACCTGCTCAACACAATCAAGATACTTTGCCCCAACGTAACAGTGAGGTTGTCAATCTCACCGGCTTGCTGAAAACAAAGGATTAAGCGTATCGAGTGGAAGATGGTGTTTGTTTGCAAAGAACAGTAAGAACAATAATTGCGGTAGAATGTATTCAGATGTAAAAGAATGGACCGTGGTCCACGGTTCACTAGTGGTGTCTCTCCAATAAGATAACTAACATGCTGGGTGAACAAATTACAGATGGGCAATTGACAAATCAAGATTCAATACATATCAATGATGATTACTATGAGATTTAATCAGGGCATTACGACAAAGTATATATACCGCTATCCAGCATGCATCTATGCCTAAATAATCCACCTTTGGGTTAGCATCCGCACCCCCTCCAGTATTAAGTTGTAAACAACAGATAATTGCATTAAGTATGGTGCATAATGTAATCAACACAAATATCCTTAGACAAAGCATTGATGTTTTATCCCTAGTAGCAACAGCACATCCACAACCTTAGAACGTTCTATCACTGTCCCAGATTAAATGGAGGCATGAACCCACTATCGAGCATAAATACTCCCTCTTGGAGTTACAAGTATCAACTTGGCCAGAGCCTCTACTAGCAACGGAGAGCATGCAAGAACATAAACAACACATATATGATAGATTGATAATCAACTTGACATAGTATTCTAGATTCATCGGATCCCATCAAACACAACATGTAGCATTACAAATAGATGATCTCGATCATGTTAGGCAGCTCACAAGATCTAAACAATGATAGCACAAGCGGAGAAGATAACCATCTAGCTACTGCTATGGACTCATAGTCCAAGGATGAACTACTCACGCATCAATCCGGAGGCGGGCATGATGATGTAGAGCCCCTCCGGTGATGATTCCCCTCTCCGGCAGGGTGCCGGAGGCGATCTCCTGAATCCCCCGAGATGGGATTGGCGGCGGCGTCTCTGGAAGGTTTTCCATATCGTGGCTCTCGGTACAGGGGTATTCGCGACGAAGGCTTTAAGTAGACGGAGGGGTAGGTCAGGAGGCGGCGCAAGGGGCCCACACCATAGGGCTGCGCGGGCCCCCCCTCTGGCCGCGCGGCCCTGTGGTGTGGGCGCCTCGTCGCCCCACTTCGTTATCCCTTCGGTCTTCCGAAAGATTCGTGGAAAAATAGTACCCTGGGCGTTGATTTCGTCCAATTCCGAGAATATTTCCTTACTAGGATTTCTGAAACCAAAAACAGCAGAAAACGACAGCGGCGCTTCGGCATCTTGTTAATAGGTTAGTGCCGGAAAATGTATAATAGTGATGTAAAGTATGTATAAAACATACAAGTATTGTCATAAAAGTAGCATGGAACATAAGAAATTATAGATATGTTTGAGACGTATCAGCATCCCCAAGCTTAGTTCCTACTCGCCCTCGAGTAGGTAAACGATAACACAAATAATTTACGAAGTGACATGCTACCAACATAACCTTGATCAACATTATTGTAAAGCATATGAGATGAATGGAGTGATCTGAAGCAAAAGATTGCTAACAAAGATGATGACTAAACAAATGAATCATATAGCAAAACTTATCATGAATAGTACTTTCAAGACAAGTATCAACAAGACTTGCATAAGAGCTAACTCATAAGCAATAAATTCAAAGTAGAATTCATTGAAGCAACACGAAGGATGATTAAGTTTCAGCGGTTGCTTTCAACTTGTAACATGTATATCTCATGGATATTTGTCAACATAGAGTAATATAACAAGTGTAATAAGTAAACATGTAAGAATCAATGCACACAGTTAACACAAGTGTTTGCTTCTAAGATAGAAAGAAGTAGGTAAACTGACTCAACATAAAGTAAAAGAATGGCCCTTCGCAGAGGAAGCATGGATTACTATTTTTGTGCTAGAGCTTTTGTTTTGAAAACATAGAAACAATTTTGTCAACGGTAGTAATAATTCATATGTGCTATGCATAATACTTCCTACAAGTTGCAAGTCTCATGCATAGAGTACTAATAGTGCTCGCACCTTGTCCTAATCAGCTCGGATAACACGGATTATCATTGCATGACATATGTTTCAACCAAGTGTCACAAAGGGGTACCTCTATGCCGTCTGTACAAAGGTCTAAGGAGAATGCACGCATTGGATTTCTCGCTTTTGATCATTCTCAACTTAGACATCCATACCGGGACAACATAGACAACAGATAATGGACTCCTCTTTTAATGATTAAGCATTCAACAACAAATAATATTCTCATAAGAGATTGAGGTTGTATGTCCAAACTGAAACTTCCACCATGATACATGGCTTTAGTTAGCGGCCCAATGTTCTTATCTAACATATGCATACTCAAACCATTTGATCATGAAATCGCACTTACTTCAGACAAGACGAACATGCATAGCATCTCACATGATATCCAACAAAGGTAAAAAGTTGATGGTGTCCCCAGAAACATGGTTACCGCTCAACAAGCAACTTATAAGAACTAAGACACATAACTACATATTCATCACCACAATAGTTTTTAAGCTATTTGTCCCATGAGCTATATATTGCAAAGATAAAGGAATGAAATTTTAAAGATAGCACTCAAGTAATTTACTTTGAAATGGCAGAAAAATACCACATAGTAGGTAGATATGGTGGACACAAATGGCATGAGTTTTGGCTCAAGGTGTTTGGATGCACGAGAAGCATTTCCTCTCAGTACAAGGTTTGGGCTAGCAAGGTTGTTTGAAGTAAACACAAGTATGAACAGGTACAGCAAAACTTACACAAGAACATATTGCAAGCATTATAAGACTCTACACTGTCTTCCTTGTTGTTCAAACACTTTACCAGAAAATATCTAGACTTAGAGAGACCAATCATGCAAACCAAATTAAACAAGCTCTACGGTAGTTCTCCATTAATAGATTAAACTACATGATGCAAGAGCTTAAACATGATCTATGAGAGCTCAAACAATTGCCAAGTTATTCCAAACCATATGCGGCATTTTACGATTCCAACCAAATAGCAATTTAACGAAGCAATTTCAGCCTTCGCCATGAACATTAAAGCACAATTAAGAACACAAGTGTTCCATATGAAAAAGCGGAGCGTAATATCTCCAATATAAGGATGATGGGATCCAACTTTATTCAAACCAAAACAAAAATAAAAGCAAACCGACGCTCCAAGTAAAGAACATAAGATGTGATGGAATAAAAATATAGTTTCACTAGAAGTGACCGATAAGTTGTCGATGAAGAAGGGGATGCCTTGGGCATCCCCAAGCTTAGATGCTTGAGTCTTCTTAAAATATGCAGGGATGAACCACCGGGGCATCCCCAAGCTTAGACCTTTCACTCTTCTTGATCATAGTATATCATCCTCTTCTCTTGACCCTTGAAAACTTCCTCCACACCAAACTTCAAGCAAACTCATTAGAGGGTTAGTGCATAATCAAAAATTCACACATTCAGAGGTTACACAATCATTATTAACACTTTTGGACATTTCACAAAGCTTCTGAAAGTTAATGGAAAAAAGAAACTCATTCAACATAGCAAAAACGGCAATGCGAAATAAAAGGCAGAATCTGTCAAAAACAGAACAGTCCGTAAAGACGAATTTTGCAGGGGCACTTAACTTCCTCAAACGGAAAAACTCAAAACTAATGAAAGTTGCGTACATATCTGAGGATCACGCACGTAAATTTGCAGATTTTTTTGATTTTTTACAGAGAATTCTGCGCGAATTCGTGACAGACAGCAATTCAGTTTCTGCGCAGCAATCCAAATCTAGCATCAACTTTAACATAGAGACTTTACTTGGCACAAAAACATGATAAGGAGAGGTTGCTACAGTAGTAAACAACTTCCAAGACTCAAAAATACAGTAAATAAAATGAAACTTGGGTTATCTCCCAAGAAGTGCTTTTCTTTAACGCCTTTCAGCTAGGCGCAGAAAGTGCAAATCAAGTATTATCAAGAGAAGAAGCATCAACATCATAATTTTTCTTACAAGCACAACTTATTGCAGAGGGTACCTTAGATGCTCCATTATCTAACTTTTCTATGGTGGTGCTAGGGGTTTTATCAATTTTAGGCCTATAATAATTCTTTGGTTTAGCCACCTTAGGGCCATACATGAATTTTTGCTCTTTACCCACATAAGCTTTCTCCTTAAACTTAAGAGAAGAAAAAGTTGAACCCAAGGTTCCCCTAGCTTTTTCAAGTTAACTAATCCTATTAGTTTGATTATCATGGAAAACACAAGTTTCTAGGACACCAATTCTTTCATCAATTCTTCCTGGGGATTTATCAAGTTTATCAGTATTATCAAGTAGCATTCCCAATTTAGTTTCAACACTTGGAAAATTTTTCTCTATGGTTTCTAATTTTTTCATAACATCCTCAAGAGAGATTTCAATTTTAACTTCATTAACAGGTGGTATTCCAACTAGACTCTCAATGATGCAGCTAGCTTCTAAAGCAGGAGTACCTAGGAAATTGCCTCCCGAAAGAGTATCAAGAACATACCTATTCCAACTAGATAAGCCAACATAAAAGTTCCTAAGAAGAATAATAGTGGAGTGTTTCTTAATGCACCTATGATGAGCATTACTAATTCTCTACCAAGCATCTTTAAAACTTTCTCCACCTTGCTGCTTAAAAGAACGAACTTCAGCTTCAGGATTACTCATTTTAGTAATAATAAAAGTAAGCTAAGCAAACAGAATAAAGTAAAGACAAGTAACTAATTTTTTTGTGTTTTCAATATAGAGCTAGTAAATAAGACAGAAAGTAAAGTAACTAATTTTTTTGTGTTTTTTAATATGAAGCAAACAAGACAGTAAATAAAATAAAGTAAAGCAAGACAAAAACAAAGTAAAGAGATTGGATGTGGAGACTCCCCTTGCAGCGTGTCTTGATCTCCCCGGCAATGGCGCCATAAAAAGTGTTGTTGCCGTGGAAGGCAATTCTCTGTGGTGTAACTTTTCTTCAGTTCCCCGGCAACGGCGCCAGAAAAAGTGCTTGATGCGCGTAGATGTACACGTCCGTTGGGAACCCCAAGAGGAAGGTGTGATGCGCACATCAGCAAATTTTCCCTCAGAAAGAAACAGAGGTTATCGAACCAGTAGGAGCCAAGAAGCACGTGAAGGTTGTTGGTGGAGGAGTGTAGTGCGGCGCAACACCAGTGAAACCGGCGCCAACGTGGAACCTGCACAACACAATAAAGATACTTTGCCCCAACGTAACAGTGAGGTTGTCAATATCACCGGCTTGCTGAAAACAAAGGATTAAGCGTATCGAGTGGAAGATGGTGTTTGTTTGCAAAGAACAGTAAGAACAATAATTGCGGTAGAATGTATTCAGATGTAAAAGAATGGACCGGGGTCCACAGTTCACTAGTGGTGTCTCTCCAATAAGATAACTAACATGTTGGGTGAACAAATTACAGATGGGCAATTGACAAATCAAGATTCAATACATATCAATGATGATTACTATGAGATTTAATCAGGGCATTACGACAAAGTACATAGACCGCTATCCAGCATGCATCTATGCCTAAATAATCCACCTTCGGGTTAGCATCCGCACCCCCTCCGGTATTAAGTTGTAAACAACGAGATAATTGCATTAAGTATGGTGCGTAATGTAATCAACACAAATATCCTTAGACAAAGCATTGATGTTTTATCCCTAGTAGCAACAACACATCCACAACCTTAGAACGTTCTATCACTGTCCCAGATTAAATGGAGGCATGAACCCACTATCGAGCATAAATACTCCCTCTTGGAGTTACAAGTATCAACTTGGCAGAGCCTCTACTAGCAACGGAGAGCATGTAAGAACATAAACAACACATATATGATAGATTGATAATCAACTTGACATAGTATTCTAGATTCATCGGATCCCATCAAACACAACATGTAGCATTACAAATAGATAATCTTGATCATGTTAGGCAGCTCACAAGATCTAAACAATGATAGCACAAGCGGAGAACACAACCATCTAGCTACTGCTATGGACCCATAGTCAAAGGATGAACTACTCACGCATCAATCCGGAGGCGGACATGATGATGTAGAGCCCCTCCGGTGATGATTCTCCTCTCCGGCAGGGTGCCGGAGGCGATCTCCTGAATCCCCCGAGATGGGATTGGCGGCGGCGGCGTCTCTGTAAGGTTTTCCGTATCGTGGCTCTCGGTACAGGGGTATTTGTGACGAAGGCTTTAAGTAGACGGAGGGGTAGGTCAGGAGGCGGCACGAGGGGCCCACACCATAGGGCGGCGCGGGCCCCCCTCTGGCCGCGCGGCCCTGTGGTGTGGGCGCCTCGTCGCCCCACTTCGTTATCCCTTCGGTCTTCCGGAAGCTTCGTGGAAAAATAGGACCCTAGGCGTTGATTTCGTCCAATTCCGAGAATATTTCCTTACTAGGATTTCTGAAACAAAAAACAGCAGAAAACAGCAACTAGCGTTTCGGCATCTTGTTAATAGGTTAGTGCCGGAAAATGTATAATAATGATGTAAAGTATGTATAAAACATTCAAGTATTGTCATAAAAGTAGCATGGAACATAAGAAATTATAGATACGTTTGAGACATATCAAGGATCAGGAAGCGCCACCGTGAGGGCGACGAGGCGGGGCCATCAAAGAAGAAGTAATTTAAATTTTTATATGTAAATTTGTTTATATTTTTTGAAGTTTTTATATGTAATTTGTGTATGTTGCACCGCTTTGAATATTAACATCGTTATTTAACCTACACATTTCTTCTATATAATAAACTAAAAAATAGTATTTTAAAGTTTGGGGGACGCGGCTGGAAAGCGACGTCCCCAAACGCGGCACGAACGAAACACGTCCCCCAAATGCTTGATCCGGATGCATTTGGAGACGCTTTGGAGGACGTCGCAGGAGATGCTTTAAGATTTGTGAAGTTTTTGCGCCAATCATTTCAGAACCAACATTGCCGATGTCTTCCATCTACTGAACAATAGAGATTTTAAAACATATAGATATTTATTGGTGAAGAGGAAATTGACTTGCATCTTGAGCTCTGGCCGAACCGTCGAGTTAGCAGTCCACGAGGGTGAACTGTATGGCCGCTCACGGAATGAAATAGCCGCACTTCACCTCTGTTGTAGTGTGGTCGACGACGAGGTGAGTTCAAGGCGATGAACCCAACACTACAGGAATGGCTCACTATGCCGACCGTAGGAAACCCTCGGCGTAGCCTATTGAACCGTCTGCGTAGGCTACACCAAGAACAACCCTCTTCATAGCTTCTCGAGAAAGGTCCACCTTAGCAGAGCCACGTGTGCCGTCGGCGTAGATTCGGCCCTCGACGTAGCTGTGATATGCCGACGGTGGCCGGCGTCTAGGCCCTCAGCGCAGGCCACGCCATCTCGTCCGTTAATTTTTTTTTTAAATGAATATTTTTTACTTTTCAATTTTTTTAATCTCTTACGTGGATCATTTTAATTCTAACACTACATTTAATCTTAGTTCAAATTACCCCACATAGTCAAATTTCCCACCCGGATCACCCATCTTTCACCCCTAGCAAGCTTAACATCTTCGTTCCTTTCGATTGAGGTTTTTATATAGCAATCTTCTTCATGAAACATTGTTGTTACTATCATATCAATCTTATTAACCCTTAGATCGTTATATCACACCTTTTTATTATTTTTATTTTTAAATAATTATTTAAATAAAAATTAATGGTTAAGTAATAGTAATCTCTACCGATGATGCAAATATTAATTTACTTTTAAAAACAAAAAATATATATGAATCCTGAATTTCTCGCAAAAAAATAAAATCTTCCTACTTTCAAGTTTTCATTTGAAACTTTTTCTAACGATCATTTTGATATATTATACATTTTTTCTGACTTTGTACGCAACCATAAAAGCTATTTTATCGATACATGACGTAATTTTGCAAAAAAATAATATCGAAATTCATTTTTGTTAAATTCTCTTGCAACTCGGTGACATAACACATGGTCATTGCTTGTGACGGTAAAGCACACGTCTGTTGGGAATCCCAAGAGGAAGGTGTGATGCGTACATCAACAAGTTTTCCCTCAGTAAGAAACCAAGGTTATCGAATCAGTAGGAGATGAAGGCCACGTGAAGGTTGTTGGTGGAGGAGTGTAGTGCGGCGCAATACCAGGGATTTCGGCGCCAACGTGGAACCTGCACAACACAATCAAACTACTTTGCCCCAACTTAACAGTGAGGTTGTCAATCTCACCGGCTTGCTGAAAACAAAGGATTAAACGTATGGTGTGGAAAATTATGTTTGTTTGCAGAAAACAACAGAGAACAGTGATTGCAGTAGATTGTATTTCAGATATAAAATAAAGGACCGGGGTCCACAGTTCACTAGTGGTGTCTCTCCAATAAGATAAATAGCATGTTGGGTGAACAAATTACAGTTGGGCAATTGAAAAAATAGAGATGCATATACATATCATGATGACTACTATGAGATTTACTTAGGGCATTACGACAAAAAACATAGACCGCCATCCAACATGCATCTATGCTTAGAAAGTCCACTTTCAGGTTAGCATCCGCACCCCCTCCAGTATTAAGCTGCAAACAGCAGACAATTGCATTAAGTATGGTGCGTAATATAATTAACACAAATATTCTTAGACAAAGCATCGATGTTTTATCCCTAGTGGCAACAGCACATCCACAACCATAGAACTTTATGTCACTGTCCCAGATTTAATGGAGGCATGAACCCATTATCGAGCATAAATACTCCCTCTTGGAGTCACGGGTATCAACTTGGCTAGAGCCTCTACTAGCAAAGGAGAGCATGCAAGAACATAAATAGCACATATATGATAGATCAATAATGAACTTGACATAGTATTCAATATTCATCGGATCCCAACAAACACAACATGTAGCATTACAAATAGATGATCCTGATCATGATAGGCAGCTCACAAGATCTAAACATGATAGCACAAGAGGACAAGACAACCATCTAGCTACTGCTATGGACCCGTAGTCCAAGGATGAACTACTCACGCATCAGTCCGGAGGCGGGCATGGTGATGTAGAGCCCTCCGGTGATGATTTCCCTCTCCGGCAGGGTGTCGGTGGCGATCTCCTGAATCCCCCGAGATGAGATTGACGGCAGCAGCGTCTCTGGAACTTTTTCCGTATCGTGGCTCTCGGTACTAGGGTTTTCGCGACGGAGGGATTAAGTCGGCGAAGGGGCAGCGCAGGGGGCCCCCCGAGGGGCCCACACCATATGACGGCGCGGCCAGGGGTGGGGCCGCGCTGCCCTATGGGGTGGCCGCCTCGTGGCCCTTCTCCTCTTCGGTGTTCTGGAAGGCTCCATGGAAAATAAGACCGTGGGCTTTTGTTTCGTCCAATTCCGAGAATATTTCCTGTGTAGGATTTCTGAAACCAAAAACAGCAGAAAACGAGGCTGGCGCTTCGGCATCTTGTTAATAGGTTAGTACCGGAAAATGCATAAAAACATTATAAAGTATGACTAAAACATGTTGGTATTGTCATAAAACTAGCATGAAACATAAGAAATTATAGATACGTTGGAGACGTATCAGTCATCTCTCGAAGTATTTTATTTTTTAGTTTTTTTAAATCATTTTCTTCCATTCAGTTGAAATTTAAAAATGCAATCCACTATGGTGTGTGGAGGGAAAAAAATCAACCTCTACACCGAGGGTGGCTGTCGGCGTAGTTAAAAAAGAGGAGAAGGCTATGCCGAGGGTGGCTCGGCATAGCTTGACGCCGTGACAACACCGTCACGACCTAAGTTGGTGAGCCGCATGCACATGCCTACGTGGATAGCCCGCGATATGTCGAGGGTAGCTATAGGCATAGCGTTTCCTACGTCAAGGCTATCGTTATGCCAATTGCCCTTTCGGCGGGCTGGCATGAAGGCACATACGCCGACAACCCCAACATTTGCCTATCAGCGTATGAGAAGACTGTCCATGTAGCATGCCATCCGTGTAGTGCAGGAAACAATTTGAGGCTCTCATAGTCCTATCGTAAATAAAACTACGCATAATTTTGATGACCATAGGTTAATAGGAGATTACCAAAACAACCTTACGTGGTCATTCGTTGTCACATTGTCTGATGGCTACCGAAAATTCCAACTGGCCTTTGCCTCTTCGCTCTCAACAATGAAGATTCGACCTAAGCAACTGAAAAACATCTACACACTTTGTAAAAAATCATGCTAATATTTGCTTTGATTTTTTTATAAAAGAAATATATTAATACCAAAACATACCAATTATATTCAGTCTCTGCAACAACACAATACCCTAATGGCAGTACAGATACATACAGCCAAAAAAGTGAAAAAGAAAAACTAAGAAACAAAAGTCCAGCTACAGCATCCCAGCCCTAGCAACAATAATACATCCATCACTAAGACAACATCTGAAATACAGACTCTCCAAAAGTGACGCCTCCAAGAAGGAAATAGTGCACCAGCGCCGTCGTCATCCGAACAAAGAACTTAGCTTTTCACCCTGGAGATAGTCCCCCTCTCAAAGCAATGCCTTCAACAAGGTCATTGCTAGGCACAACCAGTTAAGGCTACAACTTGGGTTTTCACCCTGAAAGGTAAGACTAAATTTCACTTGTGTTGCCGTCCTAGTTTCACACCACTGATGAGAAGTCCGGACACCAAGCAAGTCCCTCAACAATGCACCTCCCTTAGCTAGTCCTCCAATCCAGCCTTCATGATATTATCTTCTTGTGACTTCACCATGGACCAAAATATCTCTTGATGTCAACACAAAATAGAGCTTCACACCGCTCCCTCCAGAACCAAACGGCCGGAATAAAAACATGTATGCGCACGACCGAATACCAACCGATCCAGCAAACTCCGGGCAATAGAAGCACTGATCCATTCGCCAGAGGCGCCTTCCGGAACTCAACACTCCGGCCAGATCAAAGAAGGGCAGGCCTGGGGAAGGTCTCCATCTTCGCACAAGAGGAACCCTAGGACCGCCACCTTCAAACTGCGAAACGGAGGAGCAGACCCCCTAACCGCCATCCGCTGGCAGCGACAACGAAGAAAGAATCGGTGGATGCAACATCCTAAACCCACGCGACCCAGATCTCAGATCGGGCCTGCCACACCAAGCGGTCTTGGACGCTGGTACCATCCACGCCTCGCAAGGTCGTTGCCCCCTCGTCGCGCCGTCAGCTAAAGAACCAACGATGGTCTAGGCAGGAAATAGACCCGCAGCCACCACCACCACCCATCGCCGGAGAGGCCATGGAGGGAACAACCGCCGCCGCACATCCAGGGACATCCGCCCCGAACACCGTACGCGCCTACCCCGCAGTCGCCGCCCTAGCCACCACCATGGATCGCCGCCACGACCACCCCCCGAGCACCTTTGGCACCGGGGCCCGCCGCCACCATGGCCGGCGCCGATGGAGCGGCGGAGGGAGAGTTGCAAGGGAGGGCGGCGGCTGGCGGCGCTAGGGTTCGCCCTGGGGAGCGACGCGAGGACGTGAGCGAAGCGTTTTTCCTCTTCTTCAGATGTCGTCGAGATAAATGAACCTAATATTTTATTTGATATTGAGTCATTAGCTTCTATGAAAATATTGCAGAATTTTGTCACTTTATCTCCATCTTCGTAAGTCTTGATATTTCATTCCTAGCAAAGTCTAGTTAGTATCACTCTCCATATGCACAACTAAATAATTCCCTTAACGGCAACTAAATATATTCCCAGTGACATTGAAAACTCAAGTTTTAGATCAAGCAAGACCATTGTGATTAAAGAGAAGAGATGTTCTACTCCCTTCAACAGTAGCAATACCTTGATTTCATTTGCACGAACTAAATTATAGATCCAAGTTCTTTTGTACAAATTTCATATACTAAAAACCATGTCCTGCTTGTCAAACATAAAACAATGGAAGTGGAAGGTTCTCCGATTAATTTTTCAACTCATAAAATGGTATCAATGCAATTAGTTAATGATGATGATAACTGAGATTTAGCGTGTATGAAGAAACAACAGACGAAAAAAGGAAATCCTCTTCATGAGGACATCGTCCAACTTCATCAGCTGACACTCAAAGGAAGATCAATGCTGGGAGTCAATTGTCATTGATGTCCTGTACAATCGCTGATGTTTCATCCTGTATCTGTGTAATGCAAACTGGGATTTGGTCTTGAATAGACATTTGTATTATTTTGTGAGGCTGGTGCCAATGCACCGCCCGCCTCCCGCCCCGCCACGTCAGCTTTTCTCTCACTCTCACCCCACTCTCATCCCACTCTCATCCCACCTTGCCAATGCATGGGCTATAGTCCCCACTCTCACTTCTCTCTTCTCCACATCACCATTTCTTTTCCACATTAAGTTATTTCACTCGATTTTGTTTAGACATTCAAAATAATACAAGAAATTATTTTATTCAACTTAAAATGTTACCGATTACATAATAATTAATAAAATTGCATAATAAATATTAAAAATTACATAATAAATAAAAATTCTACTCTTCTTCCTCTTGTTCCCGCTCCTCCTCCTCGTCGTCATCATCTTCCGAGACCAAGCTCTTTTTCCACCATCTTCATGGCCTTCGCATGTTTGCGCTTTTCTGCTTCGTTCATGTCGACGGTTGATCGGTCTTTCATTTTGTTCCATTGCTTGAATAGCTTAGCCTTCACTAAACCCTTCATCATGTTACTCATCGCAAAGGATTTACTTCCTACCTCACTGCTTGATGAGGTTTCCTTCCCCTTCCTCCTGCCCTTACGTGTCGCGGCCTTGGCCCTATCGCGGCCCGTTGGACGCTCTTCCTCCGTGTCTCCTGTCGCGTCGCTAGAGCTGTACTCACCAGAAGGTCCTAGACGGCTTCTCTTGGAACTGGAGTCGGTTCCACTACCAGGACCATGTTGTCATTTCCACTTCGCTTCATTTTTTACAGCATCCCACCAGTGGTGCTTTCTGAACGGCTGAGTCACTCTTTTGTCATTCGGGTACCTCTCCATTGCCGCCTTCATGACCATAGCATCGTCTGCTCCACTCTGACGCATATTTGTTTCTTGGATGTGGTATGCATTGAACAGGGACACCTCCTTGTTGTAGACGTTCCAATGATCCTTCAGCTGCTTCGAGGTCCGATGACGGGAAGGATCCGAGGTAGAGTTGAAGGTTTCAGCTATCTGACCCCAAAAACTAGTGCCGGTCTTGCAATTACCGGCAACAGAGTCCTTGGAGTGCAAAAGCCAAGCATTAACCTACCCCGAAATAGATATTGTTAGTGAAAAATCCTAGCAAGAACCAACCCCGAAATAAATATGTGATGGGTTAGTAAAGTACCAGTTTTTCCTCTTCCGGAACAGTCCAGTCAAGCCTCTTTGCACGCGGTGGTACGATTGTTTCCGCGGCATTGGACTCGGAGCTTGGAGCGGGAGCTTCAGAAGGTGCGGGGGGTACGGACCATATGGCGCGTATGGATACGGAGGTGGAGGGTATGAACCGTACGAAGGTGGTGGGTAAGGAGGTACAGTTCCACTACCGCTACCTGTAGGTGGAGCATTTGGAGGTGGTTGGGGGTATGGATACGGAGGCGGAGGGTATGAACCATATGGCCCCGGAGGTGGAGCGTATGGCCCCGGAGGAGGAGGGTATGAAACATATGGCCCCGGAGGTGTGCCGGAGGGGTATAAAACTCGGGGAAGCGGCGAAGAACCGGCATTGGTGCGACGATGTGTCGGAGAGAGACCATCTAGGTCTATTGGTGACCCGTCGTGAAGCAGATCGGTGAACGTGGTCAAATCTGGTGGAGTCCAACCGGACATGGTGGAGAAGATTTGAGAGAGGGAAGGTGATGAATGGAGATGAAATGGGTGTGGAGTGAGTGAAACATATGAGGGGTATTTATAGGGGTTTTTGAACCAGCAACGGCTAGCTGACGTGGACGAATCAGGTCATGCCACATCAGCTAGCCGTTACACACTACCGACCCACTCCAGCCCATCTCTCGCCCGCTAACGCCCGCCTCTCGCCCCACTCCCACCCGCTCTCGCCCGCCCTCTCGCCCGCCCCTCTCTCGCCCAGCCCCGCCAACGCGCCGCCCCGCCTCTCGCCCCGCTAACGCCTCGCTCTCGCCGCCAACGCGGGCGGCAGCGGGCGGTAGCGCCCGGCGCCAGCCACAGCGCCCAGCCCTCTCGTCTCGCCTCGCTCCAGCCCGCCTCTCGCCCGGAAGCGGGCGATAGCGCCCGCGTTGGCACCAGCCTGATATGCTACCTAGGACAATGCTTTTTTTTTAATGACTTTTATCTCTCCTGAGCTCTGAACTTTTGATCCTAGCAGTATGTGCATTTGCTTTTTCTTCAGTGCGCTTTTATCAACAAATATATACTGTACATATATATGTACTAGTACAATACATCTACTGGGGAGTGGCAGCTAAGTATGATATTGAATTTGTTGAGCTCCCAGATGCATTCAGGTAAAAGGATTTTCTGCGTTTATTGCTCGTACGAGTAACTGACAAAACTATCGATTCAGTAGACAAACTCCAGAAACAGAGAGGGAGGTAACTAATTCAGATTTCAGTAAACAAGGAAAACAGAGTAGAGTTCTGATTACACGATGCCCAGTTTCTTGCTCTAACAGACATGTTTACCAATACCAAACAAAAGTCTGATGAATGTGTTTCTCGACTGAAATGAAGCATCTAAGTGAAGCCACTACCTCTTGAAAGTGAAGGAACTCGGGTGTAGCGAAAGAATCTGTGGCGGCTCTACCGGGAATCCCCCGTTGGTCCTGATCCGGGAGCGCAATGTCTCGACCGTGGCACACAACTCGTCGTAGCGTGACAGCAGAGCCTCTACCTGCTTCTGCATACTGCGAAGACGGGCGCCAACTGAAGACCAGTCTCCTCGACGATCTGCATCAGCTTGCAGATTACCCTGAGCAATGCCAATCTTCTTGACAGACTGGGAGACACACACCATCTCGCCGTAGCAATAGGTAAGCTTGTCGTTGTTCTCCGAGACTTGAGCGGCATCTTGGTTAGCGCCGTCCCGTTCCGGCGGCTGAACGGCGAGACTGGCCTCCGTCTCCTCTTCCTCCGCCGGAGGAGGCTTGTAGGCCGCAAGGGCACGGGCTTCACTGCGACGCGACCGCCTCCCCTCGCCCTGCACAGCACAAGTTCCCAGGATTGGCACCAGGCCTCGCCAGACGCCAGCCGACGCAAGTGAGAGAGGAATGTGCAAACCTCGGGCGTCGGCGGCGGCGTCGCCCGGCCACGTGCACCTCCGCCTCCCGGTCCCGGAGCTCCTGGAACGCCCCGGCCACGCGCGCCACCACCGCGTGCTGGATGCCGCGCTCGCGCACTGGACGATGACCCGCCGATGTTGGCGTCCCTGGTAGCCGGGTCGCCTCGCGCGCCACCACCGCGTGCTGGAGGCCGCGCTCGCGCACCAGAGACAGCCCCGCCGATCTTGGAGTCGCCTCCCACCACGGGCACCAAGCCCGCCCCGCGTGCTGGACGTGGAGGGCGCGCTCGCGCGCCAGAGATGGCCCCGCCGGTAGCCGGGTCGCCGCGCGCGCGCACGCGCGCCAAGCCCGCCGCGCCGCCGATCTTGGCGTCGGCGTCCTGGACGCAGACGAATGCCGGGCCACCGCCGACCCTGCTCATGTCGACGCCGCGGAGTCCCAGTACTAAGCCGTGGCCGCAGAAGCAGAGGAACACCGCGTCGCCGTGGCGGAGGAGTGGATTACCGCAGACGTAGCACGAAAGTACAGGGCAGCCGGCGAAGCCGCCGGCGTGGCCGCCTGGGACGAGGCAGAGCGCCTCCTCCTCCTCCTCCGCCGCCGCCCCGTCGCCCCGCAACCTCCCAACCATCCACCGACGGCCATCGGTGGCGGTCGGTCTGCCTCCTGCTCCGCAGGTGGGGAAGCCGTCGCGCAGCCGCACGAAGCCGGCCGCTCGCGCTCCGTCGATCCAAAGGAGCTCAGCAATGCGCCGGCCGTCGCGGTCCTCGCGCAAGCACGGGACGAGGCCCTGGTCGCGGAAGAAGAGGAAAGGGCCGCCGGCGACGCCTCTCATCGCCGGGGAGGATTCTTGGTATCTTGGGAGGATTCTTGGTATCTTGGAGGTCTATTGGAGGGGTTCTTGGTTTCTTGAAAGGTTCTGGAGAATTCGGTTACGGTGGGAGGATTCGGTTACGGTGCAATTTATAACAACTCAGTCGACGGGGAGGAGCGGAGGAGCTCGGACGAACGGCCGGAACGGGGAGGGTCTGCGGGCGGGGCCCGGGCCCGGGCCCACTCGTTGAGCGCGCCGTCGCGGCATAGTCCGGCCCAATTGGACCGCGCCGTCGCTGGAATTGGGCGCTGGCGTACTAGCCGTGGCCGATGCCGGTGCCGTCGATGGAGAGGGACGAGGAACATTGCCCTTGTATACTAGAGTACGTAGGAAAAACAGCCGGAGTGTAAAACGATCATCTCTCTTGGCGCGTTGGTGAGCTGGTATGTTTGTGCCAACCCAGAATGTGTGTTCGAATCCCGTAGAGGCACCATTTTTTAAATTTTTTTTTGTTTTGCGCTTATTTGTACAATTTTAATCCAAAATCAGTTGCTCTGTGTAGAATTTGGGTTGAAACAAAGGAAGGGCCTAAAAATTACGGTTTCAAGACAATCATATTATAATCAAGAAACAAGTGGCCACGAGCTAGTCTTTAATCTTATCCGGTAGTATGCCTTCACAAGAAATTGTACTGATCCACATATGATGGACGCCCTAAACCCTTGTATCCTATGTGACTTTTTTTTTAACAAGAAGGTGGTAATTTCATTCAAGTAACACGTGCCGGGTACAATTTTCATACATGCCCCTTATAACACTCGCTCTAAAGAACCTGATATTTGAGGATAAGGCCTACATATTTACAAAACACACCCTAGAACAGAAGGTAGAAAAGACCAAATCGGAGAAATGGAAGTCCGATCCCCACGAGTCTAATGGCTAGGTAAAGACCAAATCGGCCCACCGGTCATCGTTGTCGTCGATTGTCTGCGGGGCAGCGTATTGCGCCTTGATCCACCTCTTGCACGCAAGAATAGCGTCCTTCTCCGCCTTGTTCGCCGCGTAGAAGGCCTGCTCGTCGAGGACGTCATGTGGGAAGGTGGCGCGCCACGCTTCCATGGCCCGTTCGTCCGCCTCCGCAATGGTGAGGCGGTGCTGAAGATGGCGGCTGCGGCGTTGCTTGGCGGTGACGAGGTTGTCGAAGCCGGCCAGGAACTCCGCCTCCTTGGCTGATTCGCTGTCCTTGAAGTTGAGCTGCTGGCACGGGCGCTCGAGGCGCCATGCCGCCACGTCGTAGGCACGCGCCGCCTGCTCCTCTGTGGCGAACTTGATGAGGGTGAGGCGAGCGCTCGCCGGCGTGTATCTCCTCGTAGAAGGTGTCATTGCGCCGAGCGGAGACGTCGACGTAGCTGGAGGAGTTGCGTCGGGGAGCCATGGCAACGCCGTGGTCTCGGCGGTGGCGGTGCGTGTTGAAGAGAAGGGGGCGCATGGCAGAGGAGAGGGCGGCGCATGGTGGGAGGGAGTTTCCAACGGCGATTGGGGATGCGTCATGTGGGCCGTTTTATACCGCGCGCGGAAGCACACGCGCCAAATCTCCCGCGCTGCCGCTTTATCCCTTGTGCGGCAAAAAATTTAGCGTGCGCTATTTTGCCGCGTCTGCTGAAGCGGCTCTTTTGCTGCGCACGCGTTAAATTGCCGGCTTTACTACGCGGGCACCATTTAGCGTGTCTGTTGAAGATGCTCTAAGCAGTTTTTTCACCATATATTTGAATCTTTATGATCTACATCCTAGCATTCAGGTTACTATGTTCCCAAAATATGTCTTTCCAACATGAAATCGCTGAAATTCCTATCCAATAACAATAGCAGTCCAAAGAATCCAACACGAAATCACTGAAATTCCCAGGTTTATCAAAATGTGGAACTACGTCAATGCCCCTTAATTCCTGCACAGCTATCACTGAAATAGAATTAGGGATAAATCAATAGGCAAATCTAGCCCAGCACGAGAACTAAAGCCCCATTGATTGGGTTTTGCTATTTGTTGCTGCTCAACTCGGGAACAGGAGGCCCGAACCAACTTCTATTCCTGAATCCTGTGCCGAGTCTGGTTCTTACTCAAGATGGGCTCGTTATGCCAACTGGTCCGTCTCGGACTCAAGGAGGTGATAAGTACTCTACTACATAAGGGCGGCCAAAGGGGGCTGCTGAGACAGAGAAAGATCGACTCCATATTACTGGGAACGAAAAACGGAAATCACCAGCGAGATTATGATCGCTCAAGTCGGATCAATGGCCAGAGCCTTACTGATGGCCGGCCGAGGTGGCCAGCAGAAGCCGAAAACGAAGAAGAGGGCGGCCGAGGATACGCTGGGGGACGAGTACACGGAGAAGAGGGTTAAGGCCAACTGCTGGGAGCGGTCGGAGGATGAGGAAATCGAAGCCATTCGAGCAAGCACACGTGCCCAGACGATTTGGTTCCAGAGATTCATGGCCGCAGCTGACAGGGTCCTCAGGGATGCCGAGGATTATCTCAACACCATGCGCATCAAGGAAGAAAACGCTCTTCGATCATCGTGCTGGTCTCGTGTCTCGCGGCGGTATGTGGCTGCAGCTATCAACATACTGCGGATCTTACATATTTGGCATAGTGATCAAAGCGGACGAAAAACTCGACGCTCCTTCTCTTCTCGCAAGGTGCTTCCAACAACGGGATGAAGAAAAACAACAAAGCGGCTAGTGGCATACATATCAAGATTATGTACTCTGCTTGTATTGTTGTTTCATAGCAGTTTGTTGCTAATTCTTGTGTAATATTTTCCTTACAATTTGTGACGTGATATCGGGAGTGATGTTTTGGCACATGGGAGCATATGCTCCCTTTATTTTGAAATACATGTTAGACACATTTTAAAATGTCAAAAAAATTGAAACAAAAACTTCGCACGTACATCTTCATGTGCTACACGCTCACAAAATCGTTTCATAAAAAATTGACATGTCATGTGGCGTGTGTAAAAAAGACAAAATTCGGTGCTGAAACAAAGACTTGTCACAAGATAAATTTTCTCTTTTTCGCTTAGACTACAAAATATATCATTTTTTCGTGAAACTTGACGAACACACATATATTATGGAGATGTACATGTAAATTTTTTTGTCAAATTTTTTTAACACTTAAAATATGTTTTTATGATAGAGGGATCATACGCACCCGGGAGCCGAATTGAGTTTCTGCTTACTTAACTTGTATCATCTTCTTAGAAAAAATATTTTATCTATCTATCTATCTTTACTATTAAATTGGAATCGGATGTGATGGTTGGTGATGGTAGGTCGCTCTGAAATTGCCCTTCAACTTGACATTATTTATAAGATATGCCACCGCCAAGTGTAATACCGATTCATTTTTCCTTTTTCCGTACAGTTTCTTCACCGTGCGAGCGAATAAAGCCGCATCTGCCAAATAGCCTCGTTCCATGGGCCGCGAGGGCCGAGAGAACGATAGTTTCGCGCTGTTACGGTGCAATTTATAACAACTCAGTCGACGGGAGGAGCGGAGGAGCTCGGACGAACGGCCGGAACGGTACTAGCCGTGGCCGATGCCGGTGCCGTCGATGGGAGGGAAGAGGAACATTGCCCTTGTATACTTAGCAAAAATAGCCGGAATAGAAAACGATCAACTCTCTTGGCTCGTTGGTTAGCTGGTACGTTTGTGCCTATGCAGAATGTATGTTCGCTCCCGTTGTGGCACCATTTTTTAATCCTTTTTTTTGGTTTCGCGCTTATTTCATACTCAGCTGCTCTGTGTAGAATTTGGGTTGAAACAAAGGAAATGCCTATAAATTACGGTTTCAAGACAATCATATTATAAGACCATCATATTATAATCAAGAAACAAGTGGCCACGAGCTAGTCTTTAATCTTATCCGGTAGTATGCCTTCACAAGAAATTGTACTGATCTTTAAGATACACATATGATGGACACCCCAAACCCTTGTATCCTATTTGACTTTTTTTTAACAAGAAGGTGGTAATTTCATTGAATTAACACGTGGCGGGTACAATTTTCATACATGCCCCTTACAACACTCGCTCTAAAGAACCTGATATGAGGAACCGCCACTCAGCTCGCTGGTCACCTCCAAGCCGTCGGGAACGAATCACTTGGCCACGAGGATGCGTCGAGCTCCAGCAGAGGCGGAGGAAGGCCTCCACCATGGAGGTTGAACAAGGGCCGCCTTGTCAGCCGTAGATCGCATCGGCCATGGTGTTAACTGCGCGGTTCCGCTCGTTTTTTAAACCCATGAGGCAAAGAGCCCCATAACACTTTTATTAAAATTAAACACGGTCCCACTTATGTACAAAGAAGGAAACGAAAAAACAAAGAAATATATACAACAACAAGAGAAGGAAAGGAAACTAAGGCTGATACCTAATCCAACTCAAGAGACTATCCATGTGCCTAGCCTTGATACGATATTACAGTGTCATATCATGGATAAACTTGTTCTTCCACCTAATGAAAGATCATCTCTCATGTCTAAAGATTTTAGTATTTCTGACCAACCAAATATTTCAACAAGCCATAATAAGCACTTACATGAAGAAGGGATGACCAAATCTTCTCTTAGCGTGCTATAAAACAGTTTGAATATCACCCAATGGCCGCCACTCAATCTGCAGGAAAATACAAATTCTGGCACTAAAGTTGCACTCATAATAGATGGATTCTGTCCTCATAAGATTGTAACGGACAGAGCACACAATGCTTATCTTTACTATTAAATGGGAGTTGGTCGTTTGACGCTCAACGCGTTTGATGTTCGTCATTGGAAACATCCGAACCGTTCAATCCTTTAAACGTCTATCCCACCGTCCGTGAAACCAAAATCGACATACAATCTGCTCTTTCCTTTTAAAGCGAGGTCTCTTCAAAAAATCTGTGACGAGCATTCATTAGTCATCAATCAGTATCAATCACATATCAATAAAGGTATGGCTGCAATCAAGGGGAAAAAATCAGCGCACGACCCAAAAATCTGGGATTTTAATGGGCAATTAATAATATCTTTACTATTATATTCGAGTTGGTACGTCATCAAAAATGTTTGATGTCAAAGATTCAGAGCATCCTGACCGTCCAATCTTACTAAACGTCTTCCGCTTGCCATCCAGCCATCCATCCGATCTACACTCCTCAAAATCTTCTAAGCGTCGATTACTTTCCAAAAATAATACGAGGAGCATTTGATCACGGGATTGCCACATTCAACAATGATATTTAATACATGGAAAGCAATTACTTGTGGTATCCCGCAAAGAATGGTACTATCACCGAAATTGTGGAAAGCAATCAGGATTGTTACGAGAGCGCGGACTTGTACATTTTCACGCGAATTCTGGGAATTAAGACGCGCTTCAACCTATCTACTACCTCTCCTGCAGGGGCATCTCTCTCCTGGTCTCCTCTCAACGCATCAATCTGAACTTGCTCCTAGCCACGCCACAAAAAGTTGCCGCCGCTGCGGAGGCTGATCCCCAGCCTCGTGGATCCAGGGAAGCTCCGCCCGAACCATGACTCCGACGTCCTCCTCCAAGCCGGAGATATCGAGCCCCGCCACTAACTCCGGGACTAGATCCGGACTCGATCATCTCATCCCCACCTGTGACCAAAGCTTACCATCTGGGATCAGGTAAATTGTATATGTTTTTTCATACCTAAACCTGTTGATCTATTCTGCACTTACCATGGCTTGTAAATTTATGGTAATTTACAGGTATGTTGATCTTTGGCATGCATTCACAATAGCATTTGAGTGTGTCAAAGGGAAATCAAGCCTCGGTATCTGTTGATCTGTATATAACAAGTTAATCGAACCCTTCCTGAAGCATTTCATTCGTACATTCGTATTTGAGAACTAACTTGGTGAGTCAAATGGTTTCATGAAAGATCCACACACTAGCACGGAATTGAAATGTTCATGGTTTTCAACACTTATAGGTAAAGGGATAACCAAATATTTCCGGCATCTGTTCAAGGTAATATAGACCCCGAGAGCACAAGGTAGGAACCTTGCTTTATGACTTTTATTTTCCTTAAAAGCTGCAGTTTACCTTCTTTTTTTGTCCCCGCCAGATCTTCCATAAAAGAATGCCTGCTGAAGTAGTAGGTCTTGTTCCAGGCTATTGGAATATTCATCAAATGTTCGGTCAACTACTGTGAGTGTTGCTGCATTGTTTGAGCAAATACTGTTTCCTATAGATGCTTGGGTCCTGTTTCATTTTTATGAATACTGTTTTGCACAAGAAACTTACATGGTTGCTTGCTTTATCTGGGCAGGGACTCCATGTTCCTGCGGCAGAGCAGGGTGTGCACCCGTGGGCATGCTGGGAGATGGCTCACACGGGGCATGAGGCGGCAGCACGATCCAGGAGGGCAGAAGTATTCCAACGACATTCCAACTTCCACTCGAAGCGAGACCTTGATGTGGTCTGGTAGATTGAGGCTCAATGGAGCAAGAATATCAGGACAACGAAGAAAGCCGACGGTTCCGAGGACAACCTTTTTGCCGCGCATTGGTGCTGTTGTGTCCTTATCCAGTTGCGCAACATTGTCGCAGCACTGCACTGCAATTTTATACTCTGAGCACCTAATGTTCCCTGTAGTTTTCTAGCAACATCTTAGTCACGACACAGATTTACGGACTCGATCATTTAAATATTAATGAATTGAAATCAGTTTCCATGACAATTTCTTATACGAGCATCTCTAATTCATTGTAGATGTTGACTGATAATGGTATTCTGGACTATTAGATTGGCCTATACAAATATGCCGGTGAATTAAATTGGCAGGTGACCTTTTCCTTTTATGCGTAGGCCATACAAAGTAATCGGAGGAGGTTGAGGAGGAGGAACAGTGCTGCATCTGGTGCCTCCTAACCGAGGCCAGCCGCCACCTTTCCGGCTGCCACGGCTGCATCCGCTTTGTCCACAATGAATGTCGAATCCCCAAGGTTTTTTCCACTAATCCTCGGTGAAGTCCTTCAAATATCTCAATTGAGAACACATAGTCTTAGATTTTTCTCCTAGACGCTGCTAGATCTTTTTTCTCCTGCTATAATATATATCTAATATATATCTGACATTACTCCAGTTTATGTTCGTTGCATCAGGCATGGAGGTTGTAATTACATATTCTTATCTGTGTAAACATTGACATTCACATTATTGTTCTGAAGTGCTTCATACTCTTTTTTATCTCTTTCATTGAAACATTTTATTTATCTTATGCATTTTTATTGTGTGCATACATGGTTCTAAAGTATAGACCCATCATTTACTTGGCCGTTGTCTCAGATCAGGAATCCTTTTAACATAATTGGCAGGACATAGGCCTTGCATTTGTCATATGCAGCAACATCAGAACTTCCACAGGTATGCTATCGCCCACCAACTTCCCGTCCAAGGCGTAAAAATTAGTTTTACATCAGTTGATGAGAAAACATGAGAATACATGTGGTCGACTACACCCGTTACGAATATAACCTTTGCATATGTATGAATCCTTTTTATCTGCCCAATTGTACATGTTAGAGAATCAATACATTTTGGTTGTTCATTCCTTTTTTTTGCCCTTGCTGGATTACCTAGATAGATATCCACCCCCGGTCCATAAATTGAAAGTGTACATGTTTGTCTCTACACATAAGAAGGGCATGCTCCATATAAATACATGTGTTTTTGCAAATCGTAATCATTGTATAGCTGCAGTACTTCTACGGATGCTTGCACGAACCAACTTGTCGGTAGATTAGTACGTTAGTGCTATAAATATTTCACCCCATGTTGAATATTTCGTATTTAATGGGGATTTTATCTTGCCAGGTTTGCTTATGATCCACAAGTGCTTAGAACCTAGGACGTGCAGACAGTGTGTCATGCTAATAGACATAGCCAAGAGCTTCTAATTTTTAGTTGTTGTTCTTTTTAGTGACCGCTATTACTTGTGAACTGATGACAGGTTAGGGACGCGTCTCTCTTAGGAGAAGATCATTGTCCAATTATCACGACGATCACATCGAAGACATGGGGGATGATTCTGATATGGATTCTGCTACAGATGAAAGGGGGACGACCACCATGAACGAGGAATAAGGGACTCCAACTCGGAGGATGAAAAGTACGGCTGTTCGGTATGTCCGGTAGTTATTTTGTATTTGTGCGGCATTTTATTGCATAGGTTGCCAGGACTGAAGTGTAGATATTTCAATGCTGCCAATATTTGGGAGACCGTAGCAACGCACGGACATTCAACTAGTCATCAATGACATTCCAATGTCTGCGTTGTAAAAGATCTCTAGTATTCAACCTCACAAACAAAAGGTAAATACTACGTATCTGAGTCCGATTGCTGTCAAACCGTCGGACCTCTCGCACACCGTCCATCTCGTCTCCCATCGAACGGTCTGGTTTTACTTTTTTTTTCCCTTGTACCTTCCAAAACGTCTCCCCAAATCACTCCCCAATCCCCAAATTAACCTCTGCCCTCACTACCTTTCCATCGCCATCCATGGGCTCTCCACGCCGCCCCAGCGGCCATGTTCTTCACGGCTCCACCCATATCTACCCTTGAGCCGATGCTTCCGTCCCCACCTGCTGGGAATCGGATGCCGGAACGCACGCATGAAGCTCCGCCGTCGGGACATCACTGGCCGGCGACCGGCGCAGACGCGGCACAACCAGGCCGGAGAGGATCCAAACCAACCAAAGTTGTGGGTTGTAAGCTGCTTCTAACGCTCACGTTTGCGTTCTTGATTTCTTCTTTAATGACTACACGATTTAGGGACAAGGTAATATCACCTGATCGACCTAGCTCTGTGCGCTTATTTCTGATTGTTTTTTAGGAACATCAAATCCATGTATTCATCTACCGCTTGGGATTTCCGTAATCAAATTCACCAACCGGTTCATATAGGCTATAGGCTATAGCTGACATGTGGTCAGATCTTGCATCTGCTAGCTTCTTAGATCTATGTGTAGTAACATTAGTAATGATCGTGATGCGGCAAGATTTTTTTGTGCTTCCATGTACTGCTTGTTGTGAGTGAGTGATATCCTGCAAAAAAATTATACTCTTGTATTTCAAGTATACTTTTCTGGCACCAGCATATTGTATTTTGTTCTTTCTGAACCTGAAGATATACCGTGTGTTTGCCCATCATGCAACATGCATAAGCTGACAAGAAAAACAAATTGTTTCAGATCAAACTGGTACGTACATGAGAGGAAGATGTATCCACATGCTGGACGCAAGCATATCCAATTTTAATTTGAAATTTATATGTTTCCACCACAGATCAGTTATGCTGAGGTAGCACTACTTATGTGCTTCAGAACATCTATGCTTCCAATACAAACTGGTTATATTGTGAAGGAACTAATTGCTTGGGTAGAAATGTTCATGCTTCCAATTTCAATTGCTTCACATACATATGATTTATATTGAGATAGCTTTAATTTCTTGATTCGAAATATTCATGTATATACTGCATGTTTTTGTTCGGTCTAGATAGTTTGTGACATATAACCGTGCTTTCTTGATTTTTGTTAGTCAATTAATTTTAGTATCATTGTACTTTACATATTGCCCTCGTGCTACTAGCTATGTTTGAGGCTTTGAAGCTTCTATGTGGTACTAGTTATGTTGAGACAACATAAATTGATGCTTCCAAATCATGTACATGTTTTAAGTTTGCATAATAGAACCATGCTCTACCTTTTGCATCTGTTGTTATGCATAATATAACCATGCTCTACCTTTTGCATTTGTTATTTAAATGGAAATAGCATTGTGACCAGAAGGCACAAACCTTATGACCGATTCTTATTTTACACGGAAGCAAGTTTTAATATTGCTGAAAGCAAATTATATCATCTATAAGAAGCTTTTATTTTGGACATGCTTCCCAACCATTATAGATAGCTGATTAGGCTATACTCTGTATATAAAAAAAATTCTGAACCCATTTTTTTTGGGGCAAGCGTGCCTTTTTGTGTTTTGAAACTTCTATGCTTCCAATAAGTCTCATATATGTTGATACTCGCAAAGTCTTTTTTTAAATCATGCTTAAGTTTAGTATCATACATGTTGTGATACTACACAATTTTGCTTCTCAAAATCCATGCTTCCTAAGTTTCTTTGCTGATAGGAACATAGTTTTGATTCCGAGCATCCATGCTTCACATGTCTATTATATGCATACTTCTGTTTCTACCAGGGGATGATTGCAGGTCGTCGATGAGCTCCCACTGTTCTTCGTCAACACCATCATCGCTATTCTCAGGCGTTGCTACGATCTCGTCACCACTCCTTCTCGAAAACAGTGATCTACACACCGATGCCATGTTCAAGCATGTGTTGGTCTAGTGGGCGTGCTTCTATAGTCTCAGGGGCATGTAGCGCGACTTACCGTTGCCCTTTTATTGTATATATGAAGCAAATTCTTATCTAAACTACTTATAAAAGCACGAACATGGCAGGAACATCTTATCTCAACCGTCAAACCATGTGAATCTAAAGGCCCATATTGCTCCAATGATGAGCCCATCACTGATTCCGTAATTACAAAGTCTGCCACCGCTGCCCCCCACGATCTCAGCCCCAAACTCAGCGCGGCTCCTGTGTGTATCTGTTGATCTGCTCGACTCCCTATTCCTTTCTCTTCAGGAGCGATAGGGTTCCCCGCCGCCACGCAGGTCCCTCTACTTCCACCGTCTGGACATTCATGGACCGCAAGCGCGGAGACGCTTGGTGTATTCCCTGCGATACGTGCGAGCACAGCGAGCGCCTCGGACGGCATGAACGCGTGGGAAAGGCCGGCTGTTCGATCTCAACACCCGATGACTAAGGCAACACCGAGTTCCTTGAGCGGGCGCCCGATCTCTGATCCTGCTCGGCATTCTCCATGCCGGCACACGCAGCCGGTACCGTACCGACGCCGAAGACGTACAGAACTGGCTCCGCTGTCATCGAGGCTGAGGTGCCGCCGACAAGCCGGTGTTTCAAGGTCAGCATATCGGCAACATCTTGCTTAAGGTCCGCCGGAACAGAACAGATTGCAACGGTTAACGGTTGAGGAGGTCGACATGCGATGCCAGAGTTGATGGAGTCAGGTCCTGCTGCGCCCGCACATGGTCATCACGATTGTGGTGTTTTCATGTGAATTAGGGCAAAAGTTGGGAACAGCCGATGGACCGCCCGACTACAAGCAAGCAAGGTGCTGAGACAATAGACATGTCTGTCAACCGATCGATCGTCCACTGCTGTACATCTTGCAGTTTGGCCATGGGCACGTTACTCTGTTTTATATACCTAGCAAGTTCCTGATAGAAATGCTTTGGCCTATGCCTAAAAGAATTGTTTCCTCAGCGGAGAGTTCTGCACTGACAACGGAAGTAGGATCTTAGAGGCAACAACTACACGGTACAAATCATCAGTGGTTGCTCGATGCAGCTAAATTTTGGTCGTGGCAGACAGCATGCTGGAGCACAAAAGTGAAGCCCAATTCCAATAACACTGTGGCTCATTCAAATGCTTCATACGTACACTCTCTCTGTGTGTTTTTTTCTCTAAACAAAATGCATTGGAGACTTAACCTGAAATTGTTGATATTATTAATCTACATACAACTAACACACTGGGGACATGGTTCAGTTAACAAAGTGGCTCACGAACTAGCAAAGCTATGATGCACCAGCAGATTATAGAAGCATGAGGATGATGTTGCCATAAAATTAGTTAATGATTTATAGGTGCGTATGAGCTAGAGCTGTCTAGGATATATATAGGTATGTTGTTTTTATACTCCTCCGATTCGTAATAAGTCACCAAATTTAGACTGGTCACTTATTATGGATCGGAGGAAGTATTTAGGGAGGAATTGCACATTTGCCACACTTTTTTTTTTACAATTTGCATATTTGCAATATCATGTGTCACTTGGATATTATGTTTGTTGGCAACAAATCTTGTAGGATTAAAATAAAACTATGTAAACATTAGGATAATCATCTTCAGAGTTAATTTGTTGAATCTAGACGTGCGTCTGCACGTGCCCTCTTACTAGTATTAGTACATGCAAATACTATTTCCTCTAGATGCAAATTGAATTCTCTTTTCAGAAAGATATATTGTTTCATTTGAAGCAAACACTTCTTTTTGCCAAGCAATATTGATGGAAGGAGTATTTGTTAGTATATTGGAAGCAAACACGTGTATTTGTTTCATTGGAAGAAGCAATTATTTGGTCATTCGAAGGACATTCTTTCAAATTTGGAAAACAACTAGACGGAAACAATGAAAACGAGAAAGATCATTGATTCACAGGGAAGAAACCTTATTGTCCGATAACAGCAAAAAATTTATAGTAGATACCAAATTTAGTCAATCTGGAAATAAAGAATCACCACAAGTAAACATATCTTCTTTACGTGGAAGCAATATTGAAAAACTTGAGAAACACAATTTGATCCATAAAGAAGCTTACTAGTATATGGCATGGAATCTGAATTTTCCATGCATTGAGGTTCCACTTAATTAGCGTTAGCAATTAGATCGGACGTGATTTAGGGGGGCAGTTTTACGGAAGCAGTTAACGCGTTAGTTTTAGGAAGCAGCAAGCGAAGCAGCCTACGCATATAATCGCACGGTTCACAGAAGAAGAATCGTAGGGTGCCGGCCTAGTCCGATGGGAAGCTAGGAATCGGCGTCCGATTCCTAGTGCTCCCCCAAACAAAAGCAACCAGGCAAACACCTTTGACTTCATCATGCAGCATGACTTCCACAACCATCTGTACACATTGGGAACTTGACTGCAAATCCTCCATATGGTAAAAAAATTGTCGAAACTAGTGGTTGCTCTCGTTGTTGATGAACCACCGAAGAAAGAGCCGGTGCCATCTAGGCAAGACCACCTCTCCACCCCTTCTTCTCCCCTCACCTCCATGGCTGGACAGATTAAGAAGAAGGGCAGAGCAGCATCTCCACAGATAGCTCCAGCCAACCCTACAAGTCACACTCTTAGCAGGGGAAGAAGAAGCACCAACCGCGAAAGATCACTCCTCGCCTCCACGGCCAGCCAGGGAACAGAGCTTGCTGATGACTTCAACACCGCCGCACTTCTTCTCCTTGCCACCACGGCCGGCCAGAAGAAATGGGACAACCTCCAACCGCTTGCACAAAGAGAGATGCCTAAAAGGCCCTTTATTGAAAGAGATCCCAGAGCAGAGGAGCATCCGCGCTTGCCCCAACCATCGGAGCTCGCCGCCGCAGTTCCACCATCGAATGAACCAGATCCTGGCCAAAGATCTAGTTATCCTACTCCTAAAAACCGGCAAACAGCCGAAAAACCTACTCATAGTCCTAGATCCTACTCTGGCGCCTCTCCTCCGCCATCTTCGGCTGCCTAATCTGGCGGAGATAGCTCGGGATCGGCCTGGCCAGAGGAGGTCAACTCTCAGAGACGGAGGAAGGAGAAAGGGGAGGGGAGGGGGAGGAGGAGAGAGTGCCAACGTTCACAATGACTCGAGCGTCCTTATGTGACTGGAAAAGCAACAAAAAGGTAGGATGTGGATGCAAAGCTTGGAGCGAAACTTGTTGAAGATTGTGATTCTAGGTAAAATAGATGTAAACATATTGTTTTCTTATTTTTTGAGTAATTTTTTTTTGTGTTGTCTTCAATATACTTTAGAGGTCGTCTTTATAGTGGTCAAGCCAACTTATGGGACCGTGTTTCTTAGTAAATTTGATCAACTTACTAGTCTCTTAACCATCAAGTCAACAATCATCTAAACCCCACTAAGACAAACTAGATCCGCTGTTACTTTCCTTTCCTAAATTATTTCTTATCTGCTATCTGTGACATTCCATGCATGAGCCATTGTCTTTTAAAACCCAAAACATTTATTGCTTGAAAGAAATGACACTCTCATCCCTGCAAAATAAAGAATGCCAGTGTTTCATCCATTCCTTATTCCTGATCCCCTTACGACTTCATCATGGGCTTTGACCATGTCTCCCAAACAATTTTAGTACATAATATGACGCAAGATGATTCCACATATATATCGAGGTTGGAATGTGATCATGTGTTTTCATGTCTCACCATAGTGCCTGATTTAATTTCTACATAAGCTTTTTTTGAGGTCCTTAGTTTTGTCAAGTAGGTTAGGTGGCTTTTCAACGTTTCTGGAAGCATGCCAAGGTGAATTTAAGGATCTCTTTAGCCTTTCTCTTTCTCTTCATCTTTCATTATGAGATACATCTTTCTTTTTCATGTTTATCAGAAAGGAGAGTTTTCGCTTTAAGCAAGAAGAGCTATGAGTTCGAGGGGTATTTAACCGACTGTCACTTCTCCTTTGTATTTGCCGAAGACACAATTAACCCAATGACATGCTTTCTGGATTTGAATGACAACACACAGAGGGTCTTTTGGCGCACCAGCCGGACGGAAACTACCTCTGTCCATTATATCCAACTAGCGGGCACATACCATATTAACAAGTGATATAGATAATAATGTGATTGAATAAAAACTCTTCTTAGTATCACATGCGTAGAAACCTATTCCCACTTCCAACTTTAATGCAAGGACGAGACAACTCAATGAACTCAAAATAGTTCCAAATTTGAATGACGATCTATGGTCATTACACACACCCCACTGGTCTGCACATCACCATCATCATTTTGGTCGAACCAAAATTTGATCAAGTGGCCAACATGATCTATGTGACCATTTAATCTATATTCCATCCCAAGTTTCCATTAGCTAATCCAAAAACCAGAAAAGCCATCTTAAGCCATTTCCATCACCAACACCCCACCTTGGTCGACCTGTTTTGAGTGTGACACCTCTCCTTGTTCCTTTTTTGCTTAGCATGGGGAACCCTGGACCCCTACCTTACTTTTGATTTCTCCCTAGCCATCTCTCCATCTCTCATGGCCATGGTCACCAAGAGGCACGACCCATTTCTAAAAAGAGCTCCTCTGCCCAAGCCATCACGCCTCATAACTCCCCTTTCTGTCCCCTCTTGTTCTGTCAAGAGCCCTTGCTCTTTTCCTCTTCCTCTCAGCCTCTCTCGCCTGTGCTCTGATGAGAAGCATTGCGAGGGTTTGGCGTCCTCTCACCGGGCCGGACGACCGTCTTAGGCCCTCCCCGTTTGCCAGAGACCGTGCCTCAAATCCCTCCACCTCCCGGCACAGCCTCGTCTCCCTCATATGTCGTTTTTTCTCTGGCCCTTGTGTTGTCGCACAGCACGGCACACCCCTTTACCCCTCCCTTTTCTTAGGCACCCTAGCCCTTCTCTGCTCACTCCTCACTCTTCCCTCTTCCTCATACACGCGCCCTAGACCGGACCCCTGCTATTTAACATGCCTCTCTTAGGAAAAAGGATTGGTATGAGTCTATTGAGAAAGATCAAGACATTGAGGGTAACAATTTCTGGTGCGTGGAACAACTGTACATAAAGTTCTTCTCGGATGATGCGGATCGTGTCTGCATTTTCTTCTTCGCCTCCACGCCAACCGCTTGAAGATGACTCAGATACAACGTCATTGCGTTTTCCGCAAACGACATGGCTACCTAAACTAATCGAAATTACAAACTATTACTAACAAAAAAATAACGGAAAAAATTGGCATGAACTTTGCTAAAAAAGGACATACGGAGTGCCAGAAATTAATTTGCTGAAATGGAAATTAATCAACATTCTGACAAAACATCATCAACTCAGATCCCCTACAAAACAAGACATTTTGCCATACACTATATATCCATGTAACTAATCAAGCATATATTTAATCATCACCTAATATCCCTAGCAATTAATCATCAGCAACTCATAGATTAGAGCTTGACATGGACAGAGAGACACGACGTGGTTAGAGGTGGCGGATCATGCCTCGGCGCGGTCAGCGGCGTCAAGGTCGAGCGCTCGGTCGTCGAGAGATTTGAGAAGGTAGTGGGGGAAACTATCTCGACGCATTGATTGAACTTTGGTTAAGTCCAAATAATGGTAGCGGGCAACGGTAACCTCCTCTACCATTATTTGGTGCCTCCTCGGCCCAAAATTATTGGCAGCGGGTGACTTCGATGACACACGACCGATAAGGACGTACTAGCCGCGTGCGTTCACGGTCGCCCGCTGCGGGTAAGTTCTATGCTCAGGCGCAGCCGCGGCCCACATGCTAGCCGTGTGCTCCTGGCCGCGGTGTGCGGGCTCGCGACAAATAAGAGCAGCCGCGTGCGTTTTACCATGTGTACTGCTAATAAGCCTACCCTATAGCCTTTTGCTACTAGTGATGGCATAAAACTTAGTATAAAAATTGATGATAATTTATTATTATTGGCTGTAGGGAAAATTTCCACTGAAGGCCCATTGGAGCGTGAAAATTGGTCAAGACATCGCTGGGCATCCTTTCTTGGAGATGCCTTTGGGACGTGGAATGATGATATGTTAGGAGTGCCAAGTAGGATAAAATGCTGAGGTGGAGGAAAGAGAAAAATAAAAAATTGCCTTAGATGAAACGGCTAGAAAAAATATCTTTTAATGTTAATTAGCAAAAAAAATAGCTAGCTTATTTGTTGCGGTAATTAGATTTTGCATGACATTTAGGCTAATTCATGTCAAAAGAAACTTTTGTGAATAAACAAAATCAGGAGCTCAAAATTTGTACCGTAGCGCGGGTGTACATATGGATGTGGTAAAATGAAAAATTGGACAAGCATAAAGCCACAAACAACTTACAAACTGATGATATATATACTATACTAGGAAATTTGCTACGAGTGGCAGCTAGCACTACTACTGTACTGTTTAAGTCGGGTAGGATAATTATTAAGATATATTAATTACTTAATCGCAAAATAAATTTAATAACTAGGAAATTCACCAAAATCAACCGATCGACCAGCATGCATCGACGCACACATCGGCATTCACCGGCCGGAATAAGGTGGCGGCTCGGCAACCTCGACGTCGACGGTGGTGGTGCACGCGAGCAGGCGGCGGAAGATGGCCCGCACCGCCCCACACGACGCCTCCTGCAGCCTCCTCACCACCGCGCACCCCTTATTCTTCCTCCGTCGCTTCCTTCTCCCTTTGCTCCCGCCACCAGCAGTCCCTCTGCGCCCGCCGTCTTGATCCCTCCCGGAGTACCGACCACCGCCACTCGAGCTGCCGAAGGAGCTTCCGGCGTCGGATCCGCCGCCCCCGCTGCGGTTGGGGAGGAAGCTGGGGAAAACGGCAGCGCGCTCCCGAACGCGGCCGAGGCACGCCATGGTGCGCTCTGGCACCGTCTCCTTTTTCGTGGAGAAGGTGTAGCTGCGGAGGTACATCTGCCGGCACGAGTAGCTGTCCACCACCCTCGGGCTCTCGCCGCCGTACCCTTCGACCCCGACCCCGCCGGACCGGCGCATGCTGGCGCTGCCGCCGCTGTAGCACGCGGCCGCGGGGCTCTCCGGCTGGTGGTGGTGGCGCCGCGCCATGGCCACGGAGCGGACGAACTCGGCGTCGGACTCGGGCCACTTGTAGAGGCTGACGTAGCTGGCGCGCACCGGCACCCGCGCGTCCACGCACCCGATGGCCGCCTTGCACCCGCCCGCCATCGATCTCTGACCTGACCGGAGGAGGACGAAGCTGCTCTGTTCTTGTTGTAGCGGGGGTATATAACAGAGAGCAGTGTGAGTGGCAATGGCAATGGTTGCGCTTCTGCATGTGAGAGTGTGAGTGGTTGGCTTTGGTTGCAAGGAAAGGTGGTGCGTTTTTTTGCTGGGAGAATCATGCGGCATCATCATCACCTGCATGCCGTGCTCCGGGTGCCGCGCGCTCATGGATGCCAAGCTGGTCGGCCCTGCATCTGCATGCATGGGGTCAAATCCAGTGGCCTTCTGGGGTAAAATATTGTCAAAACTTCGGTACATATGCACTAACAGGATAATTTAGCAGTATGGTGCAAGCATACATTATTTCACAAGCATTCCCAGCCTTGACTTGAAGACTAGAAAGCTCTATTTAATTCTGAACCTTTTTGAAAACTATATATACTTTTGGTCCCTCAGCGATTGGTCGAGTCCAGATTTGGTCCCCTAAACTTCGAATTCTTATATTCTGAATCTAGACAAATTCAGTCCTGATCTCAGCTGAGTAGCATGAGTGATGACATGGTGGTGATTTTGCACACGTGGCAGCCTAGTCAGAAGAAATAAAATCAATAAAAATAGGAATAAACTAGTAAAATAGCAGTAAATATAAAAGGGAGAATTATAGAAATGGGGACAAACATGTAATCTTAAGACTGAAATTTAGATGTTCACGAAAAAAACATAAATCTTAAAATGCAAAATCATAACCATGGACTTTCACAAGATAAATAAAATTAAGAAAACCAGATCATAAGTATTGTAATGATGTTTGGAAATTCAAAAATCCTTACGGATAATTTTGCAAAAAAAGTAATTGAAGCGGTAAATTTCATGACCATAGTTGTTTTTATTTTTCTTGTATCTTCTAGTATTCATAATACTTTTGGAGTTTTGCAGTCATTTTTTTAATTCCTATAATTTAATAAGCTTTGCAGACCTCTTTGTTTGTTCCCTTAGTCTCTCACATTTACAATTAATATTTAATGATTACCCCTATTTTTATTTTTATTTTATTTTCATATTATTATTTTTTTGTTTTATTTTCCATTTTTTCTGTTCTTTTTTTGGGTTGGTTGCCACGTGTGCGAAGCACCACAATCTCATCGTCATTGGTCACACCTCTTTGACTGAAATATTTGTCCGTTTTAGAACCTTAGTGTTAAAGATGCCTCAAATTGGAGTTCAGTGAGCAAATATGTAACTCTACTACTAATGGGTGAATGAGGAACCAAAATTGTTTCATTTTCTTATTTGAATATAGCCTTACCTCCATGGATGATGGATCCAAGGGATTTCTCAGCTGGTTTGCTAGGGAACAGGTGGCAATGCAAGGAACTTACCTACCATGAATGGGTGCAAATTTAATGCATCATCCAGGTCCACGATAACAATGATCAACATAGGTGGCACAGATCTGTATACATCAGTAATTCGGCAAATGAGTTCAGCATATGCAGACAGCTAGCTATGTACACAAGCATGAGGATGCATCGCTTGGATTGGCATGATTCAAGCTTGTGGTTAACCATGAGCAAGCATAGCATGCAGGTACGCATAGCGAGGGCCACGCTTAGCATTGACAGATAGTGCTGCAGTGCTGCTTAGTGGAATGCAACTGCAGAACTGTCTAGCTGCCGATTAGTTTGACTCATCACTGGAGCTGAGGCAGGGAAAGGACCGGAGCAGCAGATTGGCAGGGGATAGTCCGGCTCACTTTTAACTAATTCCCAGCACTGAAAGTAACAGGTCCACCGTCTGTCTTGCTAATGGAATTTAGAACAACATTCTCTTAGAAGTCAGAAACAGCACAGTTATCGTTGCAGGAAAAGAGAAAAATAAAAAAGAGCAGAGTCTGCAGAAGCCAAATGATATTGGTCCATTGGATTTTTACAGTATTTAAGTGTTCTTCATAAGGCACAATCATATGGATTGTGAAGAAACATATCTGGGTTGTATGAACAAGCACCTGAACCTTGTTGCCTTCTGTCATTTTTGTGTGAGTGTCAGACTCGTTTTTTTTCTTCTTGCGAGTAGTGTGTCAGACTCATGGGGTATACTTTGTGATAAGGAGGTTTCAAGTGATAGATTTACAGAGGATGACTTGTTGCCTCTTTTGAGGACCTTTTCATCAACACATTTAGGTGACAAGGCAAGTTGCTTCTTCTCCAGAATGATTCAGGTTTCATCTCCAGCTACAAGTTAGACTCTCCACTCTGCATCTCATAAATCAAGGAGCCAAATGAGACCTGTAAAAGAAAACCTCATTGTGGCCAATCAATTAACCACTAAGGCCTTGAAATTTTGCAAACTAAACTCTGACAGAGATGTTTTATATTTGTCATTTGGTGGATAAATGTTCAGAAAAAAGGGGCCTTAAATTCAGCTCTGTTCGTCAGAAGGAACAAGAAGGCTTCAATCGTCAAGCGGATGATACTTTTTTTTTAAACGGAGGCAAAAGCTTTGCCTCATCCATTAATTAAGAAGAAAATGCACAGTTTTTAGGAGAAAACCGGGCGAAAACCATACAACAAGATACCACGGGGCCATGCCCCCACGCGCCACGCCACAAGGGCAAGCCCACACCAACCCACAACTGATACAATCAGACGACACACTCGCCAAGACTGGCTAGCCATCCAACCAAGCCGGAGAGAAGACGTCGTGCCTACTATGAGAGGAGAAGACACGGGACACTCCAACAAAGCTGAAGAAGAACCTCCCAGAGAAGTGCGCCAAAACGACCTTGTCGCCCTCGCGACACAAAGTCAATGTCCTCAACACTGCCAAGATGACAAATTCGGAGCCGCCGCTCCGACATACCGCTGCTCCGTCGCGTCCTGCGCGTCCACCAAGGCCACCACCTTCCGGGGCCGCCGCCTCGACGTACCACCGCTCGCTCTCGAGCTGCAACGCCGCACGAACCATCCACCCGCAGCCCAAGCTGCACAGGGCAAACAGCCGCAGACCACGGGCATCACACCAACTCATCCGGGGCCGCCGCCCCGACATAACGTCCGACCGTCCCCACTAGGACGCATCCGACCGAGCCGACTGCCCTGCCGCCCATACGGCCAAGGTCGCCACCCAAGTCGTGGCAAGCCGTATCCCCGCACCATAGAGATGCCGCCGCACCGCCTTCCGGGGCCGCCGCCCCGGCTCACAGCCACCTGCTCAAGGCCGCCGCCTCGACATCCTCCAACCCGTCCGACATGGCAACATAGCACAACAAGCAAAACCACCACCGCCGAGAGAAGGTCAAGCGCTCCAAGACGACGCCTCCAAGAAGGGAAGCGACGAGACCGTCGCCGTCGCCCGCACCGGCCGAGGCCAGAGCTTGAGTTTACACCCGGAGAGCATGAAGCCTTGAATGCAGGAGAGGTAGGAGCCCCACAACGATGCCTTCAAGAAGGGGAACGGCGCCCCGGGGCGTCGCCATCGCCGGCACCGACCAAATCGGGCAGAGCTTTCACCCGGAGCACCATCCTGCCAAGGAGTCCTTCACCGGCAGGGCAGTCAAAGCATGCCGGCCAGCATGCCATCGCCGATGCCCACCATCCCCGGCCGCCACCAGCCGCAGCACGATCCAGTGGCAGCACCCCTGCCCCGCACAGGCCAGAGTAGGCCAGATCGGGCCACCACCGGCGCCACCAGAGCCTCCGCCGCGCCATCCCCCGCCTTGCCCGCGCCACCTCGCCTGAAGGCCGCAGCCGTCCGCCCAGACCGGGCCCGTGAGGCCCAGATCGAGCCCGCCAGGGCGCGGCCTCCGGCAGGCGCGAGCTGGCCGCCCCCTCCGCCGCCGGTCAGCGCAGCACGCCACACCGGCCCGGACCACCTCGCCTCGCCGCGCCAGCCGCCAGGCCGCCGCCGCGCCGCGCCAGTCGCCAGGTCGCCGCCTCTCCGCGCGCAGAGGAGACACCGGGGCGTGCCCACCATTCCCTTCCGCCTTCGGCATCAGGGCGCCGCCACCGCCGCCGGTGCCGGCGGCGGCAGCGGCCAGGGGAGGTGGCTATGTGGGGGGTTGCTTGGCCTAGGGTTGGGGCTCTCCGGAGTCGGCCCCGCGCGAGAGCGACCCGGGAGAGAAAAGATGAGTATGCTCAAGCAGATGATACTCAGTTTAGCAGTTGTTAACACTAGCAGATTACATTAGATAAATTACTTACGTTAGCATGCAGGCACGTATAGCAGGGCCACGCTTGCATCGACATATAGTGCAGCTCAATTGACTGTAAATAGGGACATGACAGTGAGTGGTATATATACAAATTGTCTAGTAGCTGCTGATCAGTTTGACTCATCAGTGGAACTGAGGCATGAAAGTGACAGGGGCAGCAAGATGGGTAGGGAAATGTCCGGTTCACTTTTAAGTAATTCCCAGCACTGAACATAGCACTTTCAGGTCCATCTTCTGTTTTGCTGATGGAATTTAAAGCAACATGTCGCTCAGAAGCCAGAAATATCAGAGTTATCTTCACAAAGAAAAGGAGAAAAAAAAGGCAATTCTAGACTTATATCTGCAGAAGCCAAATAACCTGTTCTATCCGATTTTCAAAATCATTCTGCTTGAGAAAAACAAAAGAAATAACATATAGTAGGTCGTATGAACAAGGGCCTGAACCTTGCGGCATTGTGCGTTATATTTGTGTGTGTGTGTGTCAGACTCGTTTTCTCTCACGAGAAGTGTGTCAGACTCATGGGGTAGACTTTGTTACAAGGAGGTACCTCAGAGGATGACTTGTTGCCTCTTTTGAGGACCTTTTCATCAACACATTTTGGTGACAAGGCAAGTTACTTTTCCTCAGAATAATTCAGTTTTCGTCTTCAACTGCAAGGTAGACTCTGCATTCCCTGAATCAAGGAGCCAACTGAGACCTATAAAAGAACACTCATTGTGGCTAATCAAGTCACTGCTAAGGGATTGGGATTTTGCAAAGTAAATGTTTTCCGTTTGTCATTTGGTAGATAAACCCTTGAGAAAAAGGGCCCCTGAATGCAGCACAATTCTTCTGAAGGAAAAAAAAAAAGAAGGATTCAGTCATCAAGCGGAATGACTTGCATACTGTAGCAGTTGTTAATATTATTATTATATTATACTATATATTAAAGCTGAACCCATTTGCTTGCATTAGAGTGATTCACTGTAGATGTTCATTTCCTTCCAATCACTCTCCGCCATGTGGCAGGTGCTATAATGTGTTTTTCTTTCCTTTTATTTTTCTCATTTGATTTACCGGCTGTAGCTATCTTTGTCTACATCTCAAATAAAGTTATGTACGGTATTTTTTACGTCCCTTCTTTTAAAACTACTTCGCAGGTAATTTGTTGACACACATTTATGCCCATAATTTGTAGACCGTATATTTTTAGCTCCTTTTAAAAAAAAATAGTTGATCGTAATATTCAGGCACAACTTTCCCGTCATAATCAACTCGATTCGATACACATTTTTGGACGTAGCTTCCCGAAGGTTGTTAACCTACTTCTCGGTGATATTTTTCCAGCTCTTTTAATTACTCAACACTACTAGGAAAAGGCCTAGCCGTAAGACTGCCCTGTGATCCCCTCCGACTCTAGCAGTGGCGCACCAGGCACTTCAGCAGTGGCGCACGTCATGGAGACAACAGTGACGCACGTCCACACGCAGCAGTGGCGCAGCACCTCGCTGAAGCAGTGGCGCACCCCGAAACCTAGCAGTGGCGCACCATGTCTAGATAGTAGTGGCGCACTGCAGCTTACCAGCAGTGGCGCACCAGTTTGGAGTAATAGTGGCACACTGCTGGACATGTCAATGGCGCACCACGCAGTGCGCCACTGTTATCAAGGCTAGTAGTGGCGCACCACTAGTGCGCCACTACTAGGAGTTAGTAGTGGCGTGATAGCAAAGGCGCACCACTAGTGCGCCACTGATGGCTATATGTGGTGCGCCACTGAATGCCTGTTTCCTAGTAGTGCAATGGTCATTTCTGACACAACTTTCTAGCCGTAAATTTCAAGCGGCAGTTACCCTATGATAATTCTTCGAGATTACGTAATTTTATGCCGTAATTTATCGTCGGATATCAACCATAAACTTTCCCTTAGACAGTAATTCTCTGACACAACTTTCCAACTATAGTTTTTCAAGGTGGTTTCCATACTCTCATATGCATTATTTTTTGTCAACCTGTAAATTACGCATCTTACTTCATGCATTAGAAAATACACATCATACATAATATATCGTGCAACCATTGTATGCATATATACTACATATCGCGTGAATATATATTGCTCATAATGCTCCACCGCGTGGGTACTGGAGAGCCATCATTTTCTACCAATCAGTTGTCGCCCCATCAACTTTTGCTGAAAAGTAATATTTTTTTTAGTTTCTCTCTTTTTATTCTCTGACGGTAACTTCTAGAGGTAACTTTCTGCTTATAACTTTGTACTGGTAGTTATCCCACGTTACCTCCTCAATGATGAGAAATTCTCCAACAATATTTTTTCGATCAATTTTCCGTTTCTCTCCTTTTGCTCTTCGATAGTAACTTTTCGAGGTAACTTCCCGGTTGGCTGTAATATCCCACAGTAGTTACCCCAAGGTACCTCCTCTATAGTGAGTAATTCTCTGACGGCAATTTGTTTTTCCTTTTTCTATTCTTTGATACATTTTCCCATTGTAGTTTCACCATTGTAGCTTTGAAGGTGTTTTATCGTTGATCTCAGCAGTGATTATTTGACATTAATCCTTCATCGGCATGTTAGGTTATTCAATGCAAATCCCAACTAGTAATTTCCTTGCAGTAATTATTTAACACCGGTTTTCCAACGACACGTAAGTCTTCAGCGGTGATATTTTCTTACCAGTAATTCTCAAAGTTGTAGAGGAGAAATCTTCATCGGTAATTTTTAAATGTGCACGGGCAAGAATCTTAGCAATAATTTGCCGATGGTAACTCTCCATCTGTAGTTGCCTTCTTTTATAGTACCTTCATGGTTCTACTATGGTAACTGCGAGAAATAAAATACTCCACTATTTGTCGCCTCTTCTATTCGAAAATTATATTAATACCTTTTGTGAATCGCCTTCATGGTTCTACTATGGTAACTGCGAGAAATAAAATACTCCACTTGTGGCCTCTTCTATTTGAAAATGATATTAATACCTTTTGTTAATCGCCTCACGATCGCCTTACAATTTATGTGTAGTTGCCTTCTTCTATAGTACATTCATGGTTCTACTATGGTAACTGCGAGAAACAAAATACTCCACTATTTGTCGCCTCTTCTATCGAAAGTGATATTAATACCTTTTGTCTCATGATCGCCTTATGAGAATACCACTACCTTCTTCAACAACTATTTTGGCACATAAAATAACTAAATTATCTAACGCCTCTTCTACTTAAAAAAGAAATGTCACTAATTTTTTCATAATCTCCTCATGATAACTCTACGGGCACGGCGTGCCGCCGTGCCAATGCTTCCTAGTACCAGATTATATTTGTCGAAAATGAGGTTGAAACCCTGCCTCTGCATCAATTTTATGCAGACAGCCAAGTATAAGCAGATCAACCAAGGGACACATAGATCGAGGGGAATGGTGAAGCACAGATGAACTGAAAGCTGAGTGGCCTTACACGGAACCCAATCAAGAGCAGCACACATGCATGAGATTATCATTCTGGTCGCCATGCATCCAAGCCATTAGTTATCTGCCAGTGTTACTGCGTGCAGTGTCAATCATACATGATCATTGTTGTCAATGGATGGTGATTACGTGTCCCTCCAAACCGTCGAGAGTATATGTAATCACCAGGGAAACAAAAGCCCAGAGCAAAACAGTGCCTGTCAAGCGACACCATCATGATTCGTGGCCAACAGTTTTATCCTTTATTTTCTCTTTCTGCCGCTCTCTTGATCTGTTCCACTTTGCAACCTTCGTCCATACTACAAGCAAGGCAGGGAAAAAACAGGTAAGGCGGTGCGATACGTATCTGCGTCCTAGTGACGTGGTGAAAGGAGATAAGACAGTATACAGATATATGCAGAAATTGAAGTACTCCGTACTACTCCCTCCCCCGTTTCTGATTTATTCTACTTTATAAAAAAAGAGATAAATTAGTGTTGCATTTATTAGTGCTACTTAAATATGCGAGCAACCAATCCAAATTACATTGAAAAGAAAAAACGTCCAATGAAGAGAGCAAAATCTTGTTTTCAGTGTTGTTGTTGACTAAAAGTTAGAATGTACAGTATTTTAAAATAAATTTTAAAGCTAAAATGTAGACTATTTCAAAATGGAGAGAGGGTACTTAATACCTTGTGTCGAACAAGTGGCACCGCTCACATATGTTCGTGTTTTTCCTTCGGAAAATGTGAAGTGAGCAACTTGCGCTTTTGAACCCATGTATGGGCGACTGGAGTTCGTTCACACAGTCAATGACCACCGTCACAATTTGGTAAAATTGGGGCAACAACACATACCAAGGTGGCAAGGACGCACCCCTACCTGTAGAGTAGCATCTCTATTTACCCCCCACCACCCCCCACGCATTCTTCAAAGGGATTTGGAACGCGTTCGACATTTAACCGGCCCAGACGCGAGTCGGGGGGGGGGGGGGGACGTGTGTTCGCACCTCCTAGCTACCACATCCGATATCGTTGCTTCACGTCTTTCTTTCGCGTCGCACCTCCTCTCCCTCGCCTCCCATCTCTCCACCACCGCTCAAATCATTGGCCACATCCGACACAATACTTCTCCTACGTTGGACTCCGCCGTGACGCCTGACTCCCTAGTCGCCCTTTTCGCCACCGGTGGTTGCCGTACTCTGGCCACAACGCGGCGGCCACCACACCTCCTCCGCGTGAAGAAGGGGTTCGACCTGGTAAGCGCCGCCGGTCACTGTTCATTGCCCCAATTTCCGCCGCTGATTTCTAACTATTTATTGTTCCTCGAGAATGACCGCAATACTCGAGCCACACATGTTAGTTCCCACGAGTGTTAGGGCCTTCTTAAGGAGGTTGATCAAAAGTGACTACAGAGTTTGCTGATTTTCTCGCCATGCATGCAGAAATCTGTGACAACACGGTTCACGCTCAACTGCAACATGATCTCGTAGAGCATCTATGGAGGCTCAAAGGAGAGGCATCAACTACGTCAACGCCTTATTCTAGCCCAACTTCTATTTGTTTGGTTTAGTTGTTTGTTACAACAATATTATCAAACATATTTATTTCTATGTTGTATTTAAATTGATTGTGTCTTCAAATACCCTACACATAATTTCTTGGGGAGATACGGGTAGGTAGAGACGCACCCCAAAAGCGGCACCATGCGGCGTGGCCCCAAACACTCGATCCGGCGTTTTTTCCGGACGCCGTTTGGATAACACAACTAGAGGTGCTCTTGTGCTCCAGACACTTGAGTTTTCACCCGGAGACCTAATTCGGAGAGGGTAGCCACAATGACGCCCTCAAGAAGGCCACGACACTCGCAAGTGTCGCTGTTATTGGATCTAGGCTTTCACCCAGAAAAACCCTCACACACATGATACCTTAGACTCTAGTCATCCCAGAGCCGAGCTTCTACCACATGATCTGGGCACTAACCACGCCAAGGCGCCACCAACACCAGAAGCCCCCCGACGCCCACTCCTCGTCATGCTCATGGCACCAAGAGAAAGCCATCACCACCGCCACGTTGCCTGCCATCGAGCCGCCCGTGCAGTCCACCTTGGGGAACAAGACTTTATGTGGCATATACCTAATTAAACACCTTAGATATAATGAACTAGAAACTTTGGTGAGGAAGTAGTCGGTTGAGATGTCCTATAGATTTATCGTCCACATATTTACCAAATAACCTTTGCATCTTGCCTTACCAATAATCATGAATATCTTAGTACCCCTCAAATTTGTTCTGGGTTGTAGGTGAAGCTTTTCCCTAGACCTATTTTATTATCATTATTTGTATTTATTGCAGTTCACTCGATTATGCAAGCAACTTTAGTCTATTAACTATTTCATCCGTGAGTAAAATATATCACAAGAAATTAAGATGATGTTTGAAGAAATCACACACCATGAATCAAAATTCACATTTATAAAAACAAATGAAAAAGAATATTTTAATATCTTATAAATGTTTAAAATTATACTCCCTCCGTTCCATCCTATGATGCCTATAATTTTTTGGCACGGAAATTAGCGCAAGAGTATTCTTTACATAAGACCCCCTGGCTTAACGATTTGAGATCAGAGTACAATGAGGAAAATCGATAACTTCCTAATTAACATAACAAATCCCACAAATCTCTCTGGTTGACTCTCCATATATGTGCAGTCATGTTCTACTATTAAGGAAAAAAAATAATGATTCCTAAATCTAAGAAATCGTTGGGGTCATGCATTAGGAATCTCAATTAATTGTTTCCTTTTTGTGTAGATTTTTTTTCATGCATGTCGTGTGGAAGCTGATCGGTAGAGGGGGTAATTGAAAAAAAGACAAACTACAATCTTATATTCTGAAACAAATGCCAAAAATCTATAGGCATTATAAAAAGAAACGGAGGGAGTATTTAATTTTATTAAATTACCCTAATAAATAGAACATTTATGTGTTATAAGAATAAGGCATATATTTTCACATACATTGATCTATACGAATGGTCACATGTATATGAACAAATGCACAGATCTTATAAAATGGTGTAACCTATATACGATAAGGAATATCCATAAAAATCAAAAAATGTAATGGAGCCACGAAAAATCATACATGTCAAAATTATCTTTTGTACCAATAAAAAAACCATAACAGTGTAAAAGTTATAAAAAATTAAGAAAGTAATAAAAACGAAATTTGCAAATATAAGAAAGAAAAGTTATAAATAAAATAGAGAAAAAAAAAGCAATAGGGCGGATCTCTCAGCGGTTAGAAATAGGCCGGGCCCAATAGCGCGGCAAATGGGGATGAATTGCCGGGCCTCCCCCTCGTCGTACCTCTCCGGCGTGGCGGCGCCCCTCTCCGCAGTGCTCTCCGACGGGCTCTTCTTTCCATAGGGTCCCCTGCGAACAACTGTTGCCTCGGTCGCCACCGCGACCGCCCCGTCGCCCCATGTGCGTCGTCATCTTCCCGATGTCCTTCCTAGCCACCGCGGCCTGGGCACTACTGATGGAGGTGAAGGTGAGCTCCTTGTACGTGAGTGGCACGTCGAGGTTGCGGCACACGATGTAGATGCAGGCTGCGTAGACGGAGTCCCTGTTGCGGACGACCGGGCAGCTGCCCTTGGCCTGTTTCGTCAGCTTCTTGAACGTCTCCTTGGCCTGGTCCCGGACGGCGGCGACGAGGCCGAGCCGGTCCGCCATGCCGGCGATGGCGCTGAAGCCGTCCACGAGCTGGGCCTTGTCTTGGCGTCGAGGGGCAGGGCGTTCTTGCCGGCGGCGGAGGGCTTCTTTGCATTGTTGGAGTAGGTGATGATGTTGAAGAGCTTGGCGTCGAGAAATGGCTCGTCGCTGATGTAGCGGGCTTCGAGGACGAGCGCGCAGGCGGTGCAGATGGTGTCGCCTGTTGTGTGGTTGACGACCACCACCGTCGCACCGGCGCAGCCCGGGCAGTACCCCCACTCGTCCGCCGGCGAGCCGGACATGGTTTTGCCCTGCGGCAGCTCGTCTTACCCTGTGGATGGATCGAGGTTTGCGGTGGCCAAACGTGTGAGAAACAGATGTCGATGGGAGACTGGGACACAGAGCAGCTACTTATAATAGCGGATGGATACATGGCTCGCGGCGTCGTGTTCGACTCGGAGTCTGATTGCACGCCGAGTTTAGCTAGATGACGGTTCAAACTCGGAGTCTGACTGCCAATGACTAGATAAGGCCCGCCAAGTCAGGCAGATATATTGCCTCCACCATATTACTAGGAACAAGAAAAACTGAAATCCCCACCGACCGACATGGCCCAGTCCGACTGGGACAGATTCATGGCCGACGACGGAGGTGTCCAGCAGCACAAGCGGCCGGAGACGAAGAAGAGGGCGGCCGAGGACACGCCGGCGGACGCGTACTACACGGAGAAGAGGGTCAAGGCCAACTGCTGGGAGCGGTCCCAGGACGCGGACGTCGAAGCCGCCCGGGAAAACCAGCGCGCCCAGTCGATCTGGTGCCAGAGATTCAAGGCCGCATCCGACAGGGTCGCCAACTACCTCGCCGGCTTAAGCACCAAGGAACACTGGTCTCGCCTCTCACGGCAGGCCGCGGACGCGGCGAAAAACGGGTTTGAGACCTTGCGGTTTTGGTGCGGTGGACGAAGACCTCGACGGCGACGACGATTCTTCACCCCTCGAGGTCATTACCGGAACGTGATGAAGACAAAGAAAAGGTTTTAATAACGTGCTTGTTTTTCATGTTTAATATCTTGTGGTTGAATACGAGAATGTTGTTAATTCATCTGTAATCTTTTGTTTCCTTTCTTGACTTAGCGGCGTATCAAGTTTCTTGGAAGGAAATAGCAATACATTAGGAAAATTAGAGTACTTTCCCAATCATCCAAAGTTTCTCTTTACACCCCCTAGATCCTTTTCTATGTCGAACGTCTGCTACCTTTTCTCATATTTCCTTCAAAACCCGGCCGTAATGAGGCCACTATGTCTAGCATGGTGGCGCCCTCCCCAGTCCCCCTTCTCCGCCACAACGTTCATTGCGAGAAATAACGATGTTTAAATTCTGTAAAATGTAACATTTTTTAAACTCTTAAAAAACTCTTCGAATCATCTACTTCCTCCGTCCTACCAAAGTTGTCTTAACTTTGTCAAAATTTAGATGTATCTACCTACTATAGATACATCTAAATTTTGATAAAGTTGAGACGTTTTTTGTGTCAGCGAGGGAGTATAAATATTTGTGTATGGACACCGGTGAAAAATCATATATACCATTCAAAACACTCAGCTGCGTGATTTACTCTTGGCGAGGAAAATCCGAGAGAGGGAAGCTTGAAAAACGGCAACTGAGGGAGATTACCGCTCTGCAGCACAGTGATCTGTGTATTTTTTTAAGACCTAACATAAGCTAAGGTTCAACATCACAAGATAAAAGGTTCAGCACACCATCTCACACCATAACCCTGATACATGGCGAAGTCAGGGCACCGTCGACACCGCAAGATCCGCATGCATCCGTCGAAGAGTGTCCATCGCCGCGTCCACGAGGCCTCTATCCTTCTACTTCACCAGCATCCTCCATTGATGCATGTAGATGATCATTTTAAACAAGGCATCTGCCGGTTTGCCAATAAGAAGACCTTCCATAGTTAGCTTATTACGAATATTCCAGAAGGCCCAAGCTAACGCCGCGAAGGAGAACCAAACTACTCGCCTATACGCCCCGGTCAAGCCATGAGAGATAGCGAGGAAATCACCTGCCCCTGCAGGATTCCAAGAGCAATGCAGGAGCTCCCTAACTCCCGCCCATAAGAAACGTGCCAAGGAGCATTTAAAGAATATATGGTCGCAGTCCTCGGGCTCACCACAAAGGGCGCATAGCCCATTAGACGGACCTCTCCGTTTGGCCACCTGCATCGATCACGGCAGTTTTCCCCAAAGGAGTTGCCACAAGAATACCCTTGTCCTAGGTGGCACCCTCGTCCGTCAGACCTCCCTAAAATGCGTGACCGCCGCTCCCTGCGACAGCCGACAGTATAGAGATTTAGCAGTGAAATCGCCAGAAGCCTCCAGGCGCCAAGAGACTAAGTCGTCCTCAGCACTAGCCTGGGTGAAGTCTAGCTCCCTAGTGAGGTTATCCCATTCAGCCATCTCAGCTAGGGAAAAAGGTCGTCGAAACCGCAAGCGCCAACCCAGGCCATCCCTAGCCCCCAACACCGTAATAAACGGTGAGTCACAACAGCTGAAAAGCACCGGATACCTGTCCCTGAGTGGAGAGTAGCCCAGCCACCAATCAAGCCAGAAGAAAGTCCGTTTCCCATTACGGACACTATGCTTCGCGCCTAGCTTAAAGTACCATTTGACTTTCTGGATCGAATTTCAGAATTGCGAGCCCTTGGTAGGCACCAGCGGCGAGAAGAGGTCATGCTCCCCAAGGTACTTAGCTCTAATCAGATCAGCCCATAGCCCGTCTGCATTGTGATAGAGCTTACAAACCCATTTAAGCATGAGAGCAATGTTCATATGCCTATTGTTGAGAATACCCAAACCCCCAAACGCCTTAGGACGTCACACCGTTGCCCAGTCAACCATGTGGTACTTGCGCTTATCTCCCACCCCTTCCCAAAAGAAGCGGGAGCGGACCTTGTCGAATACCGCATGCGTCGAGTCAAAGAGCATGAACAAGCTCATCGCAAACATCGGTAGGCTCGACAAGAGGGACTTAGTCAGCTCCAAGCGCCCGGCTGAAGCCAAAAAAAATCCCTGCCACTCAAATTTTTTGTCCAAATTTTTCGACGTTTTGAAATATATATTTTTAGTAGAGGGAGCATACGCACCCGGGAGCCGAATTGAATTTCCGGAATATTTGGAGAAAAAGAATATGAAATAGCGGCACGTCTCAATATATAGTGAGTTTTCTTTTGACATTCAATATATAGTTAGTTGGTGACACGTCGCAGTAGTATTTGCACAAAATACTAGCTCTATCTTTAAAAGGAGGTCATAAACTTGTCTAGATTTAGATATATGTAAACGCTCTTTAGTGTATAGATCTCCGATGTTTTTTTATAGATAGAGCGATTAGTACAATGTACTAAAATGTCGCTATAGTAGGCCAAGTATTTTACCACAGTTAAGTAAATTAGAAGGTGAAACAATGTCATGTCTCAATAGTAACACGTCACTAGTAACACGTCAATAGCGCTTGAAGCACGCAAAATACCTCTTTTTTTTTTGACAGCTCAACGGTGGGGCAAAAAACCCCACTTGAAGTAAACTTTATTTCATTTCAGCCAACCGAACAAGTGTCTTACTACAAGAGGAGAATACAGGAGGGCAGGGGCAGCTCGGCGCAGCGAGCAGAAGAAGAGAAGCAGACACACACGCACCTAGGAAGGGGGTCATAGGACGCTAGTACGGAGACGGGCGAGCCAGGATTCAACCGGCTGCCGCGAGAGGCGGCGGGGCAGGCGATGCAGCCACAGCTCACAGTGTTCGGATAGCAGCGTGGCTAGATGGCGAGCGCGCAGCGAGACGTCGTCGAAAACCTTGCGATTCCGGCTTTTCCACACCACCCAGAGGATAAGCAGCACAAGCGTGTGCCGGACAGGTGGCGCCAACTCCTGGAGCGGGCCAGCGAGCGCAGCACAAACACCCTCTAGGTCGCGCGCCGGGCCCCTATTTTTTATTTCTGCTGAGTTCAAAATACAACATATTTCATTCTAAAAATTTACACATTTGTAGAATACAGTATTATTATCTATATCATGACATGTCTAGTCAGACAGGTCCCGCGGGCATAACTCTATGTAGGAGTCCGGCTCGGGCACGACCCGACATGGACGTCGTCCCTGACCAGGTTGCAGACCATCCTCCTCCGTGAGCAGCCTCTTGATGTGCGTCGTCATCCTCCCGATGTCCTTCCTGGCCACGGCGGCCTGGGCAGTACTGACGGAGCTGAAGGTGAGCTCCTTGTAGGTGAGCGGCACGGCGAGGCTGCGGCACGCGACGTAGATGCAGGCGGCGTAGACGGAGTCCCTGTTCCGGACGACCGGGCAGCAGCCGCCCTTGCCCTCTTTCGTCATCAGCTTCTTGAACGTCCCATTGGCCTGGTCCCGGATGGCGGCGGTGAGGCCGAGCCGGTCCGCCATGTCGGCGATGGCGCGGCAGCCGTCCAGGAGCTGGGTCTTGGAATGGCGTCGAGCGGCAGGACGTTCTTGCCGGCAGCGGAGGGCTTCTTTGCATCGTTGGAGTAGGTGCTGATGCTGGAGAGCTTGGCGTCGAGGAGTGGCTGGACGGAGCTGGTCGGTTCGCTGTGGCGGCGACTCGGGCCGCTCGTCGGTGATGTAGCGCGCTTCGAGGACGAACGCGCAGGCGGTGCAGACGGTGTCGCCTGTGGTGTGGTTGACGACCACCACCGTCGCGCCGGCGCAGCCCGGGCAGTTCCCCCACTCGTCCATCTGGTTCATGGTAAGGCGCGCAGTGAGCTCGTCTTGCCCTGCGGATGAATCGATGGGATTGGGAGACCGGGACACAGTGCAGATACTTATAAGGAGTCGGTGGTCGCGGCGTCGTGTTCGACTCGGAGTCTGATTGCATTCCGATCGAGTTTGGATGACGGTTCAAACACACAAAGATATAGGAAAGATATATATAGCCTCCACCATATTTCTAGGAACAAGAAAAACGGGATCCCCACCACGGAGATGGCCCAGTCAGACTGGGACAGATTCATGGCCGGCGACGGAGTTGTCCAGCAGCACAAGACGCCGGAGACGAAGAAGAGGGCGGCCGAGGACACGCCGGCGGACGCGTACTACACGGAGAAGAGGTTCAAGGCCAACTGCTGGGAGCGGTCCCAGGACGCGGAGGTCGAAGCCGCCCGGGAAAACCAGCGCGCCCAGTCGATCTGGTGCCAGAGATTCAAGGCCGCATCCGACAGGGTCGCCAACTACCTCGCCGGCTTAAGCACCAAGGAACACTGGTCTCGCCTTCACGGCAGGCCGCGGACGCGGCGAAAAACGGGTTTGAGACCTTGCGTTTTTGGTGTGGTGGACCAAGACCTCGACGGCGACGACGATTCTTCACTCCTCGCGGTACTTACCGGAACATAATGAAGACAAAGAAAAGGTTTTAACTAGTATCATCATGTTTCCAGATTGCATGTTGTTTTATATCAGTTCTCGAAAGAAAATCTTCTTTTCGTCATTTTTTTAGAGCGCACCAAAGACTGCCTTATCTTTTGCTATTAAATTGGAATTCATCGTTGATGGGTCTGTGTTTTATACTTTACTCCTTTAAGATTCGGAAATTAACCCACATTGCTAAAACATGTCGTGATGGTGCGTCAATCGGCTAGGAAAATTAGAGTACTTCCCAATCAACTAAAGTTTCTCTTTACATGGGATGCCCGATTAATTTTGGCGGATTGCTCAAGGCCTAGGACCCTTTTCTTTGCAAAATTTTCTCAACTTTCTTTCTAAACTGAGCGGTAGTGAGGCCACTAAATCCAGCGTGGCGGCGCCCTCCACCTTGCCTAAGATCTAAAATGCATGTTTTTAGTCTTCTATCTTTCCTGGTCCCTAAGCTTTTGAAATTTGAACCATGTGATGATATAGCAGTGTTGGCCGACTTGAATCACGGACCCCCTATATCCCAGCATCACGGGCATATGTTTTTTGTGTTTTTATCAACAAGTATAATACCCATGCCCATAAAAGAATGATGTAAGTTCTTCTAAATTTGGATGTATTTAGACATTTAGACAAATTTTCGGCATCTTTTTATCTTCTAATTATGAGACTGTATTTGTTTAGTGCCTCACCTTGTTTGTGCTTATAAGGTTTTCCCCATTTCAACTCCTAGATAAGTATGCATTATACCATCTAACTAGCTGACAAAACCGATTCTATGCTCAAACTAGAAAGGGGTAACTAATCCAAATTTCAGCAAATGAGTAAATACACGATACACAATGACAAGACAATCAATGGAAGAAAGAAATAATTGTAGTGGCATAGAAAGAAAGAGAAAGTTGTGATATGCCACGGAAAGAAAGAATGCACTAATTTTGTTCGGGCGCCATCTTTTTTCACAGTGACAAAGTTTTGGAGTTATTTCCAGTTATAGCAAGAAATTGTGCAGAAATCGGAAATCTAACTTTAAAAATGAAACTGAAGCTGGGGTGACAGAATGGTAGCTCCACCCGAAAAATGCATTCAAAGGAATAGCATGTCAAGAACATGAACCAACAAAATCAAGAAGTGTTCTTTTATTCCCAGATGAGATAATCTCCGACAGCATGGCATGGGCCAAATAGCAGTCAAAATAAATCCACCGTGTTCGTACCTACTATGTCAAACATTTTAATCCCAGTATAAGTTCTAGGATGGACTACCAGTAGGCTAGCAGGTGGTGACTGGACGTCAAACGAAGAGGCGCGATGACACGGCTCTACCTGAGAGGCGGCGCTGATGGATGAGGGCGTGTCGGTATACCCCACACGCCAAGCACGTGGAGCACGTGCCACGGCAGCACGCTCATGGCACAGGCAGAGCTCGAAGTGCCAAACACACCCGCAGGCGAGCGAGCCTCAGACCGCCATGAGAACCACGACGGACCACATCCATGGCTTCGCGGTGGGGCAGTCATGGAGGCTCTGTGTGCCACGGCGGCGCGATCGTGGCACAGGCAGAGCTCAAAGTGCCCAACACACCCATAGGCGAGCGAACCCCAGACCGCCATGAGAACCACGACAGACCACATGCCAGGCTTGGCGCTTGGGCAGTCAAGGAGGATCGGCGGGCCTGACGGCGGAGATCCTCGTCGCTCAGGAAAGAAACATACAGAGTCTGGAGCCGGCATTGTGACTCCACATGGAGGGGTGATACGTCCTTTTACCATCACTATTTTATATCATAATTTACTGTTATTCATTGATATATTTCATATTTAGAGATGATACTTATGTTATTTTCACCTATTTTGCATATTTCATGCTTATTGGAGAATTACTCACCGGAGTCAGAATTCTGCTGGAAAAAGCACCGTTGGGATACAATATTTCTGAAGATCAACAGTTGACGGAAAATATACCGAAGCTCCTATTTTTCCAATTGACGGAGCCATCCAAAAGGGGAGGCAGAGGAGGGCCGCCATGGGCTGGCGCGACCACCAAGGCCAGCGCGCCGCCACATGGGGAGGGGGCCCACGACCCCCTCGGCCATCGCCCTTTCGCGTACATCATCTCCCGAAAACACTAAGGTGCAGAGAGGCATCGAGGATAGTCAACGCCGCCTCCTCGATGCGGAAAAACACCAGAGAGAAAAGAGCTCTCCGGCAGGCAGAAATCTGCCGGGGAAATTCCCTCCAGGAGGGGGAAATCGTCACCATCGTCACCGTCATCGAGCTGGACTTCATTGGGATCATCATCATCATCATCTCCACCACCGTCACCGTCATCTCCACCGCCGCACCTCGTCTCCGCTGTAACATATTGGGTTGAATCCTGAGTATTTCCTAGGGAAACTTTCCCGGTGTCGATTACTCCTTGTTATTGATGCTATTGAGTGAAACCATTGAATCAAGGTTTATGTTCAGATTGTTATCCATCATCATATCACCTCTGATCATGTTCCATATGATGTCTTGTGAGTAGTTCGTTTATAAAAATCCTATGGGTATGTCTCCTTATAAAATGGTTTATGGAAAAGCTTGTCATTTACCTTTAGAACTAGAGCACAAAGCTTATTGGGCTTTAAGAGAACTTAATAAAGATTCTAAACTTGCCGGTAAGAAAAGGCTGCTACAATTGAGTTCTTTAGATCAGTGGAGAAGTGAAGCTTATGAAAATGCTAGACTGTTTAAGGAGAAAGTTAAGAAATGGCATGATAGAAGAATTATTAAAAGAGAATTTAATGTTGGAGATAAAGTCCTATTGTATCGGTCTCATCTCAGATTTTTTGCGGGAAAATTACTTTCAAAATGGGAAGGACCATATGTCATTGTGGAGGTGTATCGTTCAGGGGCAATAAAAATTGCTTCGCTGAAAGATGATGCCACACAAGTGGTGAATGGACAAAGACTCGAACATTATATTTCTGGAGATTCTTATAATGAACATGTTGATATTCACGGTGGGCATAAAACCCGAAACCCGAGCCCCGAACCCGAACTACCCGGACCCGAACCCAAATGACCCGAAACCCGAAAAAACGGGTGTTAAATCGGGTGGCAAATCCAGAAACCCGAACTAATTTCAGGAAAATCGGGTGTAGGCCTCGGGGACCCGAACAGCCCGTTCAACCCGAACTTGGGCCGAATCTAGCGCACCGCCATGCGCCCCAGCCCAAGCATCTAAGTAGCCCAAAAGGCATCAGCCCACTCCCCGGTCAACCCACCACCAAAATTAGCTAACTACCGCACTGTCTCAACAAAAAAAAACAAAATAGCTAACTACCGCACGAGTGCACGACTGCATCCAGGAGATCTAAATCGCGACCTGGCCGCCGCCGCTCTCTGCATCCTGTGCTCGTCCCCAACAAGGACATGGTGCCGGCCTTCCATTCTTCGCATCTCGGCGTCCCGCCGGAGAGCAGCAAGTGGCGGCGCTACTCTGGCTTCCTTCCTCGTCAGCCGCTCGCGCCGCCTACCCCTCGACAATCCGTCGCGCCGGCCGTGTTTCTCTTTCCGGCCGGCCACCAGCCACCTCTTGGTCTCCTCATCCTCTCGCTTGTACATCTACGGAAGAAGCATCTAGAGGCGCTGCTCCGGTTCGGGTGAATCGGGAAAACCTCGGACCCGGACCCGAATTTTTGGGTACCCGATTGGTCGGGTCTTAGAAATTTGAGGATAAATCGGGTGTTGATATTAGAAACCCGAACAACAAGAAACCCGAAAAACCCGACCCGAAAAATTCGGGTAACCCGAATGCCCAGCGTGAGTTGATATTATTCGAGTGGTGACTCCGGAAACATTCATCAAAGATCAAATTGATAGTTCTGCAGAGTTCGACTTTGAATAGGTAACAGTTTTGGTAGTAAAAAGTCCGCGTTTAACTTCCCGAATGATATTTTTGCTATTTTTAGAAAATATGAAAAATTACGAGATCGAATCGAAGTGGAGGAGGCGCACGAGGGCGCGTCCCCACGTGGTGGCGCGGGCCCCACCCTGGCCGCGATGCCATATGGGGACGGCTCCTCGGAGTCCCTTTTCCACTCGTGTTCGAATTGGTACTTTCCTTTTGTCGTGAAAGTTTTTTCTATATAATCCCCCGGACCCTCCGAGATCCGTACATCGTCTTCTCGTCGTGTTTTGTTTCGACCTGTTTCTGTTCAGATGCCGTCGCAAGGTTCATCCTCGGAAGATTATGCAACGCGTCGCAAACGTGAGCTCCTCCAGGATCTAGATCAAGGAACTTTCGTTAGATGGGCGGAAGAGGAAAGGGTTGTGACAAGATGGAAATAGATGGATGAGGGTGTCAAGGAGGAAGTGAAGAAGATGTCATCAATAAAAAGAGAGCGGGAAGCTGCGGGGGAGTAAGTCAATCTTGGTGGGATCGGTTAACACTCGACGTTCTTTTTCTCATAACTTGCAGGGACCTTTACCACCTGCTCCGGGCCTCAACTCTTTCCCTGCTGTGGAGGAAGCTCTTCGGGTTACCGATGAGTTTTGTGATCAATACCGTGTTCTGAGAAGGGAAGTGGAGATTCTTCAGAGGAGAACAACCGACTTCGCAGAATGCTAGAGCGGTTCCTCACTCCCATCAGGGTCGTTCCACCATCACCACCGAAGGAGTAATTCATCATTGGTATTGGCATCCCCTTCGCTTGTTCCAAGCTTGGGGGGAGTGCCGCGGTATCACATCATCACTATCTTTTACCTTTTTACTATCAAGTAGTGTCATATCATGAGTAGGGAAGTTATCATATAAGATGGTTTGCAGTAGTGGAAGTATCTCTCTTTTAGTTGGTTATCTATGTATCCCTTGGTGTGAGTTATCGTTATGGAATATTAATGAGAAGTTTTATCATTTACTTTTTGCACACCTTATTTTAGTTTGCAATTTCTGTTATATGATTGATCTTGTTGTTAGTATTGATATCACTTTGGGAGCATCAAGTAATCTATTTGTTTTTGGCAAACTTAGCATTGGTCAATCAACGAACAATACTTTGAGGCTTAAGTAGAAAAGAGGGAAGTACATGTAGATATATTATTTCATTATCTTTCCTTCTTGTTAGCTAATGAGCTTAGTATTCTTAAGTTAAAATTGTTTGTGCTTACAAGGAAGATGCATGATTGTTTCTATCACATGTATATTTGTTTGTTTCCATCAACTCTTATGCTTGCTAACCAACTTTGCTAGCCAAAGACCTGTATCGAGAGGGAATGCTTCTCGTGCATCCAAAACCTTAAACCAAACCCATGCCATTTGTGTCCACCATAACTACCTATTATGTGGTATTTTCAGCCACTCCAAGTAAATATTTCATGTGCTACCTTTAAACAATTCAAAAGTTATTATGTCTTATTTGTGTCAATGTTTTATAGCTCACGAGTAAGTATGTGGTGTTTTATCTTTCAATCTTGTTGGACAGACGTTCATCAATGGATTAGTGGCATATACATCCGCTTATCCAATAATTTTGTAAAAAGAGCTGGCAAGGGACATGTTTTGCCCTGATTTATCAGTAAGCAACTTAATTTTGCAATAGACACTCCTCCATGGTATGTGAAATATTGGAAGGCACCCGAGGATTTGGTTAGCCATGGCTTGTGAAAGCAAAGGTTGGGAGGAGTGTCATCCATAAATAGAACTAAAGTACATGTGTAAGCAAAAGAGAAGAGGGATGATCTACCTTGTCGGTAGAGATAACGTCCTTCATGGGAGCCGCTCTTTGAAAGTCTGTTTGACAAGGGGGTTAGAGTGCCCACTACCATTCGTTGACAACAACAAACACCTCTCAAAACTTTACTTTTATGCTCTCTTTATGATTTCAAAACTTAAAAAGCTCTAACACATGATTTAATCCCCGCTTTCTCTCGCGAAGGGCCTATCTTTTACTTTTATGTTGAGTCAAGTAAACCTATTTCCCTCTATCTCAAGCAAGCAATTAAGTTGTTGTGATCCAACCATTTATATTGTGATCTATTTAATCATGTCTTTTAGTCTTCCTTGTTTAGTACAAATTTTATCTGAATGAATATGACTTTGAAGGTTATCAATGATTATGAGGAGATTGTTATGATTGAGCATGTAAGTTCTGCCATATAAGCTCTAATATAAAGACTCGCTCGAAAGATAAGTATAATCCGTTAATTGTTCCTTGACCAAGAACGAAGTTTGCCATCACCAATTATGATTTCATATGCACCTTTATTTGTGATTTCTCTTTACTTATTTCAAGTTGAGTTATATGAGGAAGTTGTTTACTAGAATGTCATGTGTGAATTAATAAATGTGATGCTTCTTGTCCGTATTTTATTTATCGACTCTTCACTCCATAAACATGTGATCTTGTTTATCGAGTTCGCTTCGCTTGGGGACAAGCGAGGTCTAAGCTTGGGGTGAGTTGATACGTCCATTTTGCATCACTATTTTATATCATAATTTACTCGTTATTTATTGATATATTTCATATTTAGAGATGATACTTATGTTATTTCACCTATTTTGCATGTTTCATGATTATTGGAGAATTACTCACCGGAGTCGAATTTCGCTGGAAAAATCACCGTCAGGATACAATATTTCTGAAGATCAAAAATTGACGGAAAATATACCGAAGCACCTATTTTTCCAAATGACGGAGCCAGCCAAAAGGGGAGGCCAAGGAGGGCCGCCATGGGCCCTCCCCATAGGCTGGTGTGGCCACCAAGGCCGGCGCGCCGCCACGTGGGGATGGGGCCCACGACCCCCTCGGCCATCGCCCTTTCGCGTACTTCATCTCCCGAAAACCCTAAGGTGTAGAGAGGCATCGAGGATAGTCACCGCCGCCTCCTCGAGGCGGAAAAACACCAGAGAGAAAAGAGCTCTCCCAAGCAGTGAAATCCGCCGGGGAAATTCCCTCCCGGAGGGGGAAATCGTCGCCATCGTCACCGTCATCGAGCTGGACTTCATTGGGATCATCATCATCATCTCCACCACCATCACCGTCATCTCCACCGCTGCACCTCGTCTCCGCTGTAACATCTTGGGTTGAAACTTGAGTATTTCATAGGGGAAACTTTCCCGTGTCGATTACTCCTTGTTATTGATGCTATTGAGTGAAACCATTGAATCAAGGTTTATGTTCAGATTGTTATCCATCATCATATCACCTCTGATCATGTTCCATATGATGTCTCTTGAGTAGTTCGTTTAGTTCTTGAGGACATGGGTGAAGCCTAAATGTTAGTAGTGAACTATGTTGAGTAATATTTAATGGTTTGATATTTAAGTTGTGGTGTTATTCTTCTAGTGGTGTCATGTGAACATCGACTACATGATACTTCACTTTATGGGCCTAGGGGAATGCATCTTGTATTCGCTTGCTAATTGTGGGGTTGTCTGAGTGACAAAGAACTCTGAACCCCCGTTGGTATATCGATGCATGAGGGATAGCAGGATCTCGCAGTTTAAGGCTCGTGGTTAGATTTATCTTAATTACTTTCTTGTATTTGTGGATGCTTGCAAGGGGTTTAATCACAAGTATGTATTAGTCCTAGGAAGGGCGGTGCATTAGCGTAGGTTCACCCACACAACACTTATCAAAACAATGAAGATTAATCAACTATATGAAGCGAAAGCACTAGACTAAATTCCCGTGTGTCCTCAAAAACGTTTGGTCATTATAAGTAAACAAACCGGCCTGTCCTTTGTGCTAAAAAGGATAGGGCCACTCGCTGCAATTATTACTCTCGCATTTTACTTACTTGTATTTTATTTATCTACTATATCAAAACCTCCTGAAAACTTGTCTGTGAGCATTTACAGTGAATCCTTCATCGAAACTGTTTGTCAATATCTTCTGCTCCTCGTTGGGTTCGACACTCTTATTTATCGAAAGTACTACGATACACCCCCTATACTTGTGGGTCATCAAGGGGGGGGGGTGATACGTCTCCAACGTATCGATAATTTCTTATGTTCCATGCTACTTTATTGATGATACCTACATGTTTTATGCACATTATATGTCATATTTATGCATTTTCTGGAACTAACCTATTAACAAGATGCCGAAGAGCCAGCTTGTCGTTTTCTCGCTGTTTTTGGTTTCAGAAATCCTAGTAAAGAAATATTCTCGGAATTGGACGAAACTTTCGCCTGTGGTCCTATTTTTGCACGAAGCTTCCAGAAGACCGAAGAGATAATGAA